>NC_137199.1:8895627-9105627 GCF_960531495.2 Zeus faber | reverse complement strand
TTCAGCATCTCGGTTAATTAACTGCGTTTCCCCTAACGGGAATACTTAACTCCACAGTTTAACATTTTTCTAATATTTATAAATCAAACTCGGTTTTGAAAATACGTTGAGTGATTAAAAAAAACACAAAAGAACACAAATCGGGAAAAATCTAAGAGATCTAAGAAATTGTTTTTTCAACTTATCTCGACCTGGAGACTTTAGAAATGCGCGAGACAGCGGGTTTTGCTGGGGTGGGTCACATATAGTAAAAACAGTATGGCCTATTGTTTTGATGTGAGCTGTTGTAACATTGCAAGTTCCTTCTGGAGATGAATAATCTATCTATCTGTCTATCTAAAACATTTAGCATTTTAACACTAGTCCATAGAAAACAATTGAATCATTCTTCTGAAGTGGTCATATTAAACATAATGCGTATGCATAAGTCAAGTCAGTCTTTCAGAGTTTTATCTGAGACCAACACCTTGTCGTAAAACGAGAATCACCAATGCAGCTACGTCGTCAACCTTGAATTTGTATAACTGGCATGTGAAAAATGAATATTGAATGTAAATATCGATTCAGGACTCGTGATTGGAGTGGAGTTGCCATGAAAAGATAATCTATGAAATAAAAATCATTGTACGGTATAGATTCGTTTTCCTGCCATACTATATGTATGTGTGTGTGTGTGTGTGTGTATGTGTGTTATGCACCATTTTTACTCACTGTGGGTAAGACAGAGAGACGTAATCCTGCTTTGAATGCAAAGCGTTCTCTTCTCTTTCTCCACTCCATTCCTAAATACTAAAACCTGTATCCCCTACCAACCCCTACTCTCCCTCTCTCTCACCCACTTCTAATCCCCATCAATTATTGCATATAAACCTTTTTAAGTTGTTTTTTAAGCTGGATAAGATGTGGAGGAAGATATGCTTCCAGACGCCGATTGTGTTGACAGAAAGAGAACAAAAAAAAGAAAAACAGCAGCGCGTGGATGCCGCCCCGCCAGCGAGTGTGTTTGTTCACAGTGATTGATAAATCCTCTTAAGGTCAAATCGCAATGAGAAGAGAGAGAGACAGACAGATGGAGAGAGAGGGAGAGGGAGAGCGGAGAGAGAGCGAGAGACGCAGAGACTTGCAATAGGATTGGGAGACCGAGGGACTGATAAGCTAAATTGTTTGCTAAATCTGAGGAGCCCTGCTTGTCGTGTGAATGGATGTCGAACCCAGCATCTCTATCTCTCTCTGTCTGTTTATCCGTCCACATTTTGTGGACACGTTCATCCAAAGCAACGTACTATAGGTGAAGGACTTACTCCTAGCAGAAACGACTGAACGCTACAGTCATCGTCCAAAAAGGCTTCAGTAAGGATAAGTGCAGACCTGTCAATGTTGGGAAATGTTTTGAGTACCACAATAGTGTAACAGGGAGGCAATTTTCAGTTACCACAATAGTGAGATTGCTGATTTTGACACTGTGTGTTTATCATTGTTCATTATTCACTATGTAACAATAATAGAACATGAAACTGTCACTGAGTTCCAATTAAATAAAACAGAACATCAAATTGTCATCATGTTCCAGTATAATGAAACCTGTAATTTTCCTACTAACCTTTTGTTTACAAAAAAAATTGCAATCGTTACAAAAAGATTAAAAATAACATAAATGGCCAACCCATCTCACATCGTCAAGAACCGAGTCTCAAAGAAGAGTGGAACAACCTGAGCGGATGCTGTAACAGCGGAAGATACACAGTCCGCACAATTTTGGAATATTGCCAGGCGATAGATGAATGATTGATCTAATCTTCTTTGTTTACTCAACTATGCAATTACGTTACATTACGTTGGTATCGGGTTCGAGTATCGGAGCATTTTTTTATGAGTACAGTACATGAGCACAGTATCGGGTGTGTAAATTTGACTGGCACATAATCAGATATGTCTGACACTGATCGGCTGGTGCATTCCGGTCACCGGCCGAGCAGTGCATCCCACGTTTTATACTATGTTAACATTATGGTCACATTTTTCTGCTTTATTATAACTCCCCCACTTCCTATTTTACTTCACAATGCAGTGTTACTCCTTGTGGATAGCGTACCGCTGCACTGTATATCAGTGGATGTTGAGTGAGTGACAGGAGAGGGAGGGGAGGGGTTACAGAACCTCAACCAAAAGGTTGCAGCATCTGGTCCAGTGTGGTAGGGATGTAGTTTAAATACTCAATAAATGTAAGGCATTGTTTTGCATTGATTGATTTCTGTCATCAAATCACTATATATGTTTCTATAATAAATTATTTTTTCACCGTAGTTTCAGCTGGTATTTCGTACCTGCTTATTTTGACCAAGAATTGCGTGGTTGGTGCAAAAAATGCGTGGCGTGTGGTAGGAGAAACTGCCACAATTACATTACAACAGTCACCAGAAGAACATCTGCTTTACCTCAGCCCCCCAAAGATATTACTTGAAATGTTTGTGACACTCTTTGTCTACATAAAACTGTAGTTGTGGCTGCATGTGCATGCATCTCCCATGCATAAATAAACATATACTCAAAAGACATTTGGGCCATCTGAGATTTTATTCATCAGAAACCAACTCTGACAAAGAAACGGTAGAGGTGCTTGAAGAAAAAAGGTAATTGAGAGGGAGCGAGTTGAGGACTGGAGGTGGATGCTGAAGAGATGGTTCTCCAAGCCAAGTCACATGCCAAAGATGGGGAGCGATTCTGGTCATTCAGAAGTCTAACAGGAAGCTGGTTCCACCAATGGGGGGCCGGAGGTCAGAAGAGCGGAGACTCTTCTCCAAATGAGTCCCAATGACAGCAGTCTTCAAGTCACTTAAATAGTTGAAGGTACAACAAGTAATGACAGTGACCCTTGACCATGATACAGCGGTAGGGATTCATCGATGTTGTTGTTCGAGGCCAGTCAGTCTACCGGTACCTCCAAGACCGCTGAGATTTCAAGCTCTCAAAACAGGCGGTCCATTCTGGACTCTCCAGCTCTCAGGAAATGCCCCTCACACTGAGACCTGTCAATCCCCAATCAATTCCAATTAAGTTCATTGCTTACAATATATGGTCTCTGGTACATTCAGCTATTACGACTGACGATGCAAGATCTCTCTGCTACAAAGGATAATGAGGGCTTTGTACCGAATCCGTCAAATGACGACAACTCGCAAGAAGTCTTTTATCTGTGGAGAGTCGGAATCCACACGCAACACTGACTCTGGGGTGGGAGATTTCCACATCCGCATTATGCATGATTAATGCTGATGTTCCTCTGCTGCTTGTTCTATATATCTTCTTGGGGATGAAACGTGACCAAGGAAAAAAGAAAGTATGTGGCAGTATCGGGTGAAGTTGTGCCTGAAAATAAGTGAATAAGTTACACATAAAAAAACATCTTCTGAAAATGGTTAAATTGCATTTCTATGGTAGTATTTCCCAACCTTTTTCTGACAGGACACACTTAATTAATTAACTTTTTACAATGAACTAATCCCATGGCATAACATTTATTACAGTGGTACCTTGAGTGTCGAGTGCACTAACATACGAGTTGCCCGAGTTACGAGCCGTCGTTCCGTCGATTTTTTGTGTCGATTTGCGAGCAAAAATTTGAGATACGAGGAGCGAGCTTCAGGTGCCGCTGCTGGTGGACGTGGCGAGCGAATGTTGCCAGCATCCCGCGTCTCACTCCTTCACTTCACGTGGTTACCTGAGCGTGGAAGCATTGCTTTTGTGTTTGGTGCTCGCGATTTGTGCTTTTTGTGCAGTTATTTTGCCCAAAAAAAGTGCTGAGAAGAAGAAGCGGATGATGTCACCGACTTAAAGCGCAAAATAATAGACAAACATGAGCGAGGTGTGCGTGTGATGGAATTGGAGAGGCAGTACGAGAGTAGTACTTCTACCATATGTACCATACTGAAGCAGAAGGAGACGATAAAGGGTGTTATGCCAGCCAAGGGCGTTAAAATAATGTCTAAGCTGCGGACCACTGTCCATGAAAAGATGGAGAATCTGCTGTTGGTGTGGTTGACGGAGAAGCAGCTCACGGGCGATAGGGTATCATCTGCGAGAAGGCAGATGATACCCTGCACATTCTCTTTTATGGTGTTTTATTATGTTTTTATACAATATTTGTTATTTATAAAAACACTTCTTGTTTAAAAACACGTAACAAAAAAAATTGTGGTGATTTTTTGGGGGGCTGGAACGGATTAATAGCATTTCAATTAATTTCAATGGGGAAAATTAATTTGCTATACGAGCAGATTGAATTACGAGCTCTGTCACGGAACGAATTAAACTCATACGTCAAGGTACCACTGTATCTCAATCCAACAGCCCCTGTCAAGTGGTGGGATATTAGGCAGCAAGTGAACAGTAAGTTCTTGAAGTTGACGTGTTAGAGAAGCAGGAAAAATGGGCAAGCATAAGGATCCGAGCGACTTTGACAAGGACCAAATTAAAATATCTAGACGACTGGGTCAGAGCATCTCCAAAATGACAGATCTTGTGGGGTGTTCCCAATATGCAGTGGTTAGTACCTACTAATGGGGTCATGGGTGCCCATAGGCTGATTGATGCACATAGGTAGCGAAGGCTAGCCTGTACGACAGAAGTGCTACTGTAGCACAAATTGCACAAAAAGTTAATGTTGGCTAAGATAGAAAGGTGTGAGAACACAGTGCATCGCAGTCTGCTGCTAATGGGGCTGCGTTGCCGCAGACAATGGGCACCTACATTGGGCACCTCAGCGTAAGAACTGAACCATGGAGCAATGGAAGAAGGTGGCCTGATTTGATGAATCACGTTGTGTTCTACATCATGTGGATGGCCGGGGTTAGGGTCCTGTCTGATCAAGCAACTGTGCGATGTGCTGGAACAACAAATCCATGGGGGCCTCACCTTGCAACATACAGGACTTAAAGGATCTGCTGCTAACGTCTTGGTGCCAGATAACAGGACACTCTCGGAGGTCTCGTGGAGTCCATGCCTCGAGTCAGAGCTGTTTTGTCAACTACGCAATATTAGGGATTATGAGTGGTGGTATTAAGGTTGTGGCTGATAAGTGTATAACTGTGTGGGAGTCTTGACCAAATAACCCATGTATGAGTCTTTCTGGCAGTGGGGCACCAACATGGCAACAGTTTTGTTAATTATTAATAAAAAGGCTCGCTGGTCAAAACGAGAACATAAAATAAAGTGAATAATCAGTGTCTGGGTTCTCCTCGGTCGAGGTCTGATTCAAAGGTGTCTCAGCGACCTGGACCACATGATCCCTACTGCAAGACAAAACAACACATAAGACTCTTCTAGCCGTGTCTTAACAATCAGCGCGAATAAGGCTGATTAGGCGGACCCAGTACAGCTGTGGGAAGAAGCCAGTGTAGCTGTAACGGGTGTGGCTAGGACCCAATTGCAGCACAAAGACAGGCTGGGATATTTGGTAATGACTTTTATTTATAGAGCAGACGGAAGACAGGCAGGGAGCAGGCAGGATACATCGTTGGGGACAGGCAGGTTCGATAACGAGGAGTGCAGACAGAAGACAGGCGGGGGGGGCAGGCAGATACGTGGTCGGAGCGAGCAGAGTCGGTAGCGGGGAATCAGTCCGGAGAACGCTGGAGAGTCTGGTGCAAGCATCGATGACAATCTGGCAATGGGTGACTGGTGAGAGAGGCATATATAGGGGTTAGATTACAGATCGGGAACAGCTGTGTGCGCAGGTGAATGGAGATCATGACAGTAGCCACCTGCAGACTGTGGCTTAACCACGCCCCTTCGTCTGTTACAAACTGTACTTATTGTTATGGTCTACGAAAAGTGATGAGAGAATTACAAAAGATTCATTAGTTGCAAACTTCTCTTGAATTAGTCGGGAGGCACTCCGACAAAGAGAGTGGCACAGGAGCGAAAAAAATTGTAAAACAAATGTGTAAACTGTGTGTGTGCGCCTTGCTCACCCTGCTTTAAACCAACCGAATCAAATTGAACGACTCATTTTACTTGTGACTCGTCAAGAACCGAATCTCAAAAAGAGTCAAACCTTTCATCACTTCTAATAGTCCTCACTTTCATTGTGAAACTTGAGTCTGTTCTGATGAGCACAGAGCTGCTGAGTGCAGCTGTGCAATTTTGATCTTGTAACACAAAAGCTTATTTCTATTATTTATTTATTTTTTAATGGAATTTCAAAGTTTTTCACCGCCTGGGAGCTCAGAGTGGTTGAAAAACACGACATATTTTATGGTACTCATGCCTAATTCTCCTCTGCATTACAATATGCATTACAATTTTAGTATAAAATCGCTATCGCTCTCCCTTATCCCGTTATTTTCCATACAGTTTAGTCTCTCTTTCCTATGCCCTTATTCTCTCCCTCCCTCCCTCCCTCCCTCCCTCGGGCCCCTTCTCGGATTGGGGCTTCATGTTACTCGCCTCTGTGATTGCGCACAGATTTCCTTTCACACCTGCAATATTTATGGTGCACTTTTCTCCCTCTAAATATTTGATGCTTGCTCAAAGCCCTGTGACAGCGAGAGGATTCAGGATCAGCCAGGTAAAAACAACAAATAAATATATATCTGTGTAGGTATTAAGTGCCTGTGAATAATATAAAAAGTGGAACGGGAAAAAAAAATTATTTAACCACCTTAACCTTGTTCTACCTGTTCCACTTGCAGGTCCTCTCTCTCTTACTACAGCTTTCAGTAATCCTACAACCGGGAGGTTTGAGTGAACATACAATGATAAAATGTAGAGATAAAATGTTCACACATACATATCTTATTCCTTGACATCCTTCTGTCTGTGAAGAATAAATGCAACGGCAGGGGGAACATGACATGTTGACTCAATAGACTCTACCTGTGCCCTTATTTGAAGCCGCCAAGGTCAAGCCACATATTATGCCACAACACCCATCAGTGATCACGTATACAGGTGAGCTACAGCAGCTTTCCACCCTTTCTACAGCTCGGTGACAAGTCAATTCTTCCTCACAATAGAGGTAAAAATAATCTATATATGTGGAATCAGTCAATAATAAAACATTAATAAAAACAAATTGCAATAATTACATATTGTGGCGGACAAACTGGTGTGGTCAAGCACCGGCTGCGGACGACAACACAGTTCCCTTTACGCGCGGCCACCAAGCTGACACGAATCGGCCCAATCACCACCCGCACAGCACTGACTGGTCCGACTCAAGCAAGGGAGTTTTCTTAACTTTTTGTTTGTCTTACAGAGGAGATCGGTGCACAGGCTCATGAGTAGCCCAGCAGAGGAACACCATTCCTCCTGCGCCTGAGAGGACGTATATTAGCCCCGATTATTGTAAGACTCCTTAGTTATATAATTGTGGCCTGCGTGCCATATATTGAAATGGACAATAAAACTCTTGCCATGTCAGCGCACCACGGCCAGAAAGACTCCGCCTCCCTCCCTAAACCCCTACCTGTGGGAAGAGACCCCCACACATATCAACTTAAAAAAAATCAACAATTAATCTAGAAATAGAAGATTCTGACAATTAACAATCAACAGATGTACACGTATCTATTAACCAACTTCTGACAAGCACCACTCCATGGCAAACGGCCACGGTACATTACATTACAGTACACGCACACGGTATGAAATTGTACAAGTTTGCACACACACACACAGCAGTTTCTCCTACCACACGCCACCCAAGTGGTGTTTTCAGGTCCCTCGAGCACAGAGACACAGAAGACGATGTTGTATCATAGAGGGTGGGCCAGTTGGAATTAGCCAGGATCAGATAGAACATGTCATGACAGGGCTCCCATCGTGAGTGTGTGTTGGGGTGGTTTTACCTGCTGCTCATTGGACCAACCAACGGGTAACAGGTATGCAGTCACTCTGACCCAATCACCTAGATACAGGTCAGGTGCGGCTGCTCAACCACACCATCCCCACACCACATACCCCCGACACCAAACTGAGGTCAGTCAGAATTCCTGGACAAAGCCTACTCTTGAGTGTCTTCGTCCCCTCTGTGTACCTTCCCCGTGCCGCAGAGTCCCTGTACAGGTGCCACTGTGGTAGTTTCTCCTACCACACACCACCCAAGTGCCATTTCCAGGGCCTCTGGAACAGAGGGTGGTCCTACCCAGGAAGTAATAGCGCAGGGTGGTGAGGCCCACTTTATCGCCAGACCTTAGTTCTCTATAGTGCTGTACCTCATCTCCCCCTCTTCAAACTTGTGGCTGAGGTACAGCAGAAGTTAGGGTTAAACAACACTGGCTTCCCACAGAAAGCTCCCTTTAATCTGATAGACGCCTGCTGGCACGGCTCTGACCACTGGACGGATCTGGAGCATCCTTTCGAGTTTGGTCGGTCAAGGGGATGGACAGTGCCAAAAATTCCGGCACAAACCTCCTATGGTACCCGGCCAGCCCTAAAATCTGCTTTACCATCTTCTTAGTATTGGGTCTCGTTGTGTTTGCGGCCACTGAGGTCTTATCCACCTTGGGTCAGAGCAGGACCCCCGCAAGTGGTATCCCAGATACCGTACCTCCCTCTGCCCAATCGTGCACTTCTTTGGGTTGGCGGTGAGTCCTGTGCAACTCAAGTACGCTAGGACTGTGGTAACATGCCGCAGGTGCAGCTCCCACGTATCGCTGTGAATAATCACATCATCTAAGTACGCAGCAGCAAATGCAGCATGCGGACGCAGGACGTGATCCATGAGTCTCTGAAAGGTGGGGGAGACACCAAAGAACCGAAACGGAAGCACGCTAAACTAACAGGCACACCATCCCTGGATTCTTTTAGAAGGTTAGGCTAGTGGCACGGGCCAGGAGATTTTCAATGAACTGTTCATTGACTGCCACCACCTCGAAGTTCTGATGTGGAGAGCGCTCCTCCAGTCGTAGCCACTGCTGGGCCGTGTCCAGGAGCTGCTGAGCGTGCAGGAATGGCCGGACCGTGGTGTCGTAGGGGAGAGACAGGTGGGGCAGGCGGTTGCCATCTGGTGTTCTCCCATCACGTGTTCCATCACCACCCTCCAGACGATAGTGAGCAGCCCCAGGATGGGAGCCTGTCTGCAGCGGCAGCTTGACCACGCCCCCTTGTCCCGTCACAATATATATATATATATACTGTTTATATATATATATATATATATATATATATATATATATATATACTGTATACACACACACACACACACACACACACACACACACACACACACACACACATACACACACACACACACACACACACACACACACACACACACACACACACCATTTCTATGTGCATAACAACATGCTACACCATTTCTATCACAGTTTGGTAGTTGTGTTTGTGTTGTTGGCGTCTGTACGGTGGATAGACAAACGCAAAGTCAGACAGATACATACTATGTAGATAGAATATCTTACGTTAAAGTCCCCAGAATTCCTTTTGGGAAGGGCTGATTTAGCTAACAACCAAACTGGTAAGACTTCCTCCTTCGAAGATGTTAAAACAGTCCTTGGACTGAAAACAAAAGTAAATCACTAAAATGGACAGGTTGATTGCAGTGGTATTTACTCCGCTAGTCTATAAATTGGATCTGTAAATATATTGATGCTCTGTATCCATCCATTAGTTTTGCTCCCTTTAAATCCAATTACAGTCTTACTAGTTTGCTGGTTCAGTTATATTTTACTTAAAGCCAAGGCAGGACGCTCTAACACTGTTAGCCCTAGCCTTAAAATAAAATGCATACACAGACAACTCAGAAAAAGGTTATGGGCCAAAGTCTGATCTACTGGTGCAATAAGACTAATGATATAGTTTGAGTGAAGGTATATATTTTCAATGGAATGGAAAACCCTGTTAAAAAATATTCAGAAGTATTCCATGTTCAGCAACAGTGACAAACCAAGATTGTGTTTTCATGTCAATATACTTGTTTCCCTCTCTGTGCAAGACGGCAAACTCCTGTTTTGACAGATAATACACTCTTATCATACTTTCACTGTAAAATCATCCCCAAACCTACATAGGGGATGCGAAATGCAAAATTCCCATTTATGACAGACGACTTCTTCTCTATCTTAGATTTACTTTAAAATGATGTTTATTTTGCATTTGTTGAGGTTGGCGCCGGGGCTCTACTCTTCATCACTCCCGGCGGGGTGTACCGCAAACATAGGTGTACTTAATGAGCTGGAAATATAGGAGTGATGAGCTTGAATCAACAGGTGAATGCTGGGGAGGTGGAGGGAGTGCTGCAACGCAGCAAGCAAGAAGCAAAGCAGGTAGGGCAGGAGGGATTATTTGCTTAATTAGGCAGGCCCATCAGGACGTCGAAGCATGTGGCGCCGTCGAGTTGTCTGACAGAACTAGCTCTGCAAGCTACGCCTCATTTAGACTGATGATACACTTATCATTGTCACTGTCACTGTTAAAGTCATCCCTAAAAATACATTGGGGATGCAACATTCCCATTCAGACTGATGATTCATTCTTTCATCATGCTGTTATGTGTCTACCGTCAGAGAACTAAAGTACTTCTGCCAGAATGTTCCTGTTGTGATACAGTACCTACCTTTACCACCTACCGCCTTTTTGTCCAATAAATGACATCCAAAAAATGCAAGCAAAGCCGAATGGGTCGATATGCTCTAAGAAACGGGGCTCAGTCTTTCAGCTGTTGTGACTCAATGTCTTTGAATGTTCCTTGGCCTTTGCTCATGTTCGTGTGTGTCGTGCGTGCGTGTGTGTGTGTGTGTGTGTGTGTGTGTGTGTGTGTGTGTGTGTGCGTGTGTGTGTGAGCGTGTGTGTGCGTGTGCGTGTGTGTCCGTGCATTTCTTGCGTACTTGTGTGAAGTCAGACGTGCACTTGAACAGCACTCTTAATCCCTGCCTCGTTTATTTATTATTTCTTTTTGTCAGATTGCCACATCCAGGGACACAGGAGACTTAATTCTCCGTCTGATATCACAAGACGTAATAGAAAGCAGTGTGTGAAGTGAGAGAGAGAGAGAGAGAAATGATAAGCAGTTTAGGGAAGCGGAAGCGGGTCCGCCTGCCCTGGATGTGAACCGCTTGATGGCTATGAGCTGGCAGTTCGAATCTATGCGAAACGCAAACGCCCTGACTCACGGGCCCTTTGCAGCCTTTTTTGCACTTCAGAGGTCTAAGGCTGCATTGTGGGCACTTTTCTTTACCTCTCTGTGGGACAATGCAAGCAGTGGGGGACAAATCCACAATCTGCGTTCAGTGCAAAAACTCACTCCACATTTCGGGCAAACCTCACATGATGCCAAAGCAGTCTGTCTTTACAAATTTGATTCGATTTCCAGTTTGATTTTACTGAAAGGTCACAAACTTGGGTGTTACGCCGGTACCAACACTGCACAGCAACACCGCAGTTTGTGGATCTGTCTCCCATTACTTCCATTGAACTCCTGATGGGGGAATGGAGCTACACGTTCAGTGCGGAGAAAAGCCGTGATTTCTGCAAGAACAAAAACGACCTACCTACTACATGAGCGGTGAGTAACTTAAAATTGAATAATCCCTTAAAAATCAAAGGGGATCTTACTGACATGCAAGGGGTCATGCTACAGGCAACATGTTGCTGGGAAATGAATGATTTAATAGAAAGTCCACAATATATACATATAGACATACTCTAAGGTGAAAGCTACTGTTATAACTATGAGGAATCATAATTAAATGTATGGCATGCAGCATAAATTGTTTTACCTCCCAGATTTCCACTCCCTCTATATAACAAATTTCACTTTTAAAAGGTATAGATGATATTTAATGCTGTCGTGCTATGCCTTTTAGGTGTTGTGTATTCTCTGAAATAGTCTGCTGCTCGAACCGCAATCAGTGCCATCAGGTAAAAAAAAAAAGAAATATATTTTGGACTTACCTGCTCGTCCTCAACTTCAAAAACCATCATGTTGGCAGCGGGGACTTTTGTTTGCCGCTTGGAACGTCGGAATGTTTGCTTGTGTTGTTATATCTTACAAAAAAAATAAACTCTTTCCAAAACGACGGGGTAAGACGGGACGCATCACAGGATTATTGTGCTTCTTCAGGGACAAACAAACGGCCAACTTACGGTAAAAGTAAAAATTGATTTTCTGTTTTTTTTTGTTCCCTGTGCCATTAAGAGGACAAACTAGGAAACGACTCGCACTCGCCGCAGGGACTGCAGGGCGTGATGTATATCAGTTAAACGCTGGGCAACATGCCCCCATGCCTGAGAATTCCTTTGCGGCCGGCATTGTGTGCGTGTGTGTGTGTGCGTGTGCTGTAATGTACCGTGGCCGTTTGCCATGGAGTGGTGCTCAATCCGTGTCAGCGGGGACTTCTTTGGCAACGCGCGGCGGCATCAGCGATAATCACTGCGCTAATCCATCTGCGTGCCCTTCAGCACCGACCACCACGGCGGGCCATCCCTCATCGCCGCCACCCAGACGTTACTGTCAACAGACTCCTCGCACGCTGGGAAGAGAGGAAATGTCGCACTAAGTTGTACTACGAGAGAGAGAGAGAGAGAGAGAGAGAGCTTGCTTATGAACAGCCACGGGGAAGGGTTTTGATTAATAGCCTATTGATCCAAATTACAAAAGTGTCTCCTCGCATGATCACCCCATATCTGAATGAACGAGGTTCCTTTTGTATTTTTTTATGTTTTTCGAAAATGAACCACGTAAAAGAAGAAGCGGTTTAATAACATTCCAACACAACCCAATTCCATTCAACCTGTTCTGAGTGTCCCAACGTGGGGTCGCTTGATATTCACGAGGGGTCTTGGGTGATTTCTTAAACTGATTGATATTCAATTGATATTACCTTATTATATTACATTCTGTCATTTAGCATATGTTTTTGTCTACTTCGACTTACAATAAGTACTTTCTGTCGCAAGCACAAAACGTCTGAATATCCCAGTCACAGCAAGCTTGACCTATCGGAATAAGCATAAGTAGAGTTTTTTTTGAAAAGTAAGTAAAGAAAGAAAAGCTGGGATGAGGTCCTCATGAGTGGGTTTTTTTAAATAAATTATGTGGATAAATGGCTAGTTTTAAAAGCACAGCCAATCTCTTGTGTGTGGCGCATACAATTTGTGGTGCTGGCTCCAAAATAATAGTAGATGGAACATTTGGCACCCTCTCCACTTGTTGTTTATTATTGTCATTTAATGTAATTTATTATTGTAATTAGCAATGTATGACTCCTGTCATATATTGCTAATAAATAATGACTGTGAGTTAAATGAATGTGGATAAAAGACCATGGTGTTATAATTCATGATTTGACTTACACTTATGCTTAGCAATCCACCAAAATAAATAATTTTGACTGAATTAAATGATTTTTGTGAGAATTCCATTCATGACTCCGAGTTGACTCTTAACACCAACTGAATGAAATGAACAAAGAGGTTGGAAAGTTGAAAAAAATAAATAAATAAATAAATTGTCGAGTGACTCTCCAAATAAAAGCCAAAACTTTCATTGCTAGTGAGAGGTGTTAAAAATGTCTTCCAGCCTGTCCTTTTGGTTCTTTGTTTTGGCTTCAGTTTTACTGCAAATTGTGTGTGTGTGTGTGTGTGTATGTGTATGTGTACGTGTGTGTGTGTGTGTGTGTGTGTGTGTGTGTGTGTGTGTGTGTGTGTGTGTGTGTGTGTGTGTGTGTGTGTGTGTGTGTGTGTGTGTGTGTGTGTTTTTGTTAAGCTTACAGTATGTGCATGGCAGTGTGTCAGGGTATGTGTAGTTTGTATGTGTGTTTGTGTTCTTCATGAGAAATGGGTGGATAGGCTTCTAGGTTTGTCAGCCAACACAGACACACACAAGCAAACACACACACACACTGCTAGAGACACACACTGCTGTGATGCATACATGTAGGTCTCTGAACACACAGTGAATAATTCACAACTGTGAAATAAGACAACTCAGACATTCGTTGTTGTTTTTTTTGCCTCGATCAGCCGTTCAGATTTACTCAGACTCTAGAATTAAAAATGCCCCGGTCTGAGTAAGTCCACCCATGACTGGAGAATAACAAGCGCCAGCAGGAACTGCTCTGTTGGCTTACAGATCAGCATAAATCTTTTAAAATAAAGATGAATTAATATGTGGAAAAAACTGCAGACAATGAAAATGTAAGTATTAAAAAAATAATTCTGCTGTGTGTCTTTTAAACAAAAATTTAACTATGTGGTAGGCTGACTGTAGTAAACAAAGCCAATAAAAATTGTGTTTCCATTGTAGATGTATTTATTTTATTTTCCCAAATGTTCTAATTGAATGAAACAGAATTAAGCTGTGCGGTGTCCCCAACAAGCTTTGAGCGCTGCAACGAAAGACCGAACAAACTTTTACATGAGGCCTTGTAGATTTATGTTGAGCGAAGATTCAGCAACTGGATTGCAAATTTGTTTAGAAACAGATTTTGGTGATCTGATGAGGTGAAATCAGTGAAAGTTTATGGACTTCATACAACGGAACCCGGAAATCATGCTCAAACTCCATTGGCTCACAGAACTAGGGGCCTCGGGAGGGTGGTGCCACCGGCTGAAACAGACCGTCCTGGAACAGGATGGTATAGAGGTATGTTACAATGGCTAGAATGCATAATCTAATAATAATAATAATAATAAGAGTGGTATTTTCAGCAAAATATTCAAAAACTTGTCTAGGGGATCAGAGACCTATATTAACTTGCTGAAATAGAGCATAATAGGTCCCCTTTAAATTGCAAGCTGGTAAATTGAATTCTAGAGAGTCACAGAATGAGTTTCTCTCCAAACTCCAACACCAGGGCCAACCATTACAGAGCAAATTGTTTCTCTCCCTTTTTCAATTCCTTGTTGTTCCCCCTTAGTATTCCCTTCCCTCGCTCTCTGACTAGAGATCACCTCTGGTTTTCCTTAGTCCCTCCACTCGCCCTGCGTCCGTCTCGTTCCCCGTCTCAGACCCCTCTTTGTAAATCCCTCCATCACTCTTCCTTTCCTTCACCTTTTCTCTGTCTGTTTCTTTCTCTCTCTCTCTCTCTCTCTCTCTCTCTCTCTCTCTCTCTCTCTCTCTCTCTCTCCCCCTCTTAGAGATGAGACTGAGCCCTGAAGAGCATTATGGGGTGGTAGCATGAGGAAGGTGGTTGCGCGACAATGACGGGTCATTGATCATCATAAGCGAGGGAAAAGGGCGAGGAAGGATAGAGCAAGAGAGAGGGAGAGAGGCACCGAAATGGGGATGAAATTCTTTCCATTCCCGCCTGTCTCTCTCTCGTTTTCCTCCTCGTTTCGACCTCCCTCTCGCGAGCACCTTGTATTTAGCCAGGTTGTTTTCCCTCTCTCCCTTCCCCCCACTAATGCCTCTCCTTCACCTTCCCCCTCCAAGGCATTCTGTAATGATGCAGATGCATTTTCCCATAAAGTGGGACAGAAGGGGACTGACAGGTACGGTCCACTGCTTGCGGAGACCGAAGCCTCCCGATTCCCCGGTGGGCGTCGCTAAAGGTCACCCGCAAGGTGTCGAATACTTTGAGTTTTGCTCAAATGTCGTCTCAGCTTGAGTAATGGAATGACAAAAATTCTCTCCCCCTCCCTGCCAAACCTCCCTTCGCTCATGTAGATCTAGCGGTGGTGTAATGCCGTGACATAACCCTGCATTAGCGCCCGCTTTCCTCTTCCCAGGCCGCCTACACTTTGGCCTTTGTGTCGTCTATTCCCCCTCGTCTTCTGTCAATGGCCGTCAAGCACCAAACACCTCCCGTATCTCCCCCCCCCCGCCCCAGCCCGAACCCCCCTGCCTTCAGGGAAAACTGGCTGAGGGAGGGAGAGAGAGTGAGGCTAGAGATAGAAGACGTGCAATGAAGGATGAAGGTATTTACAGATAATGCCGCCCTGCCAAACCAGGGTCGCAGCGGACAAGGTAACTCCTGCACCGCTGGAGCGCAGAATGGGAATGCGTACAAAGGCTACAAAATTGCTGCTGTGCAGGCGGCTGGTAAACCCACGGCAGGCAGACAGAACCACCTTGTTCACCTAGTTAAGTCCTGACATTGAAATCGGCAACTTATTTATTTTTCCGATCAGCGAATGACGTGCTGTATGTGTTCCACTCAATTGTATTTCATGGCGAGATTAACAATTCTGTGGCGTGTAACGGTGGACAAATCGGTTCGAGTCGGTGAGTGCTATCTCACTGCTGGAGTCACGGTTCGGTGTGTTCTTAGTATGGTTGATAAAAAGCAATGCAAACAGTGGCTGTTGGACTTCTTCTTCAAGGTGTTTCTGGTGATCACAATTTAAACGGTGCCAACACATGGTATTTGTCGGATACATCTTGCTTTGGACTCTGTCAGCTTCATGGTGACTTTCGCTCATCACACCATTGAGACTACTAGTGTACAAAAGTCCTTTCTAAGAATAATTTGACTTTTAACCCTTGGTTTTACCTGTGCTTACGGTGGCGACTAGTCTCCACAGCTGATTTCCAAAATTAAGCTTTGTTAACTAGCGCTTTTGGCTAACATGCACAGAAATCCTGTCAACCAATGCCAACACTGAGCAGAGGTCAGAGGTCTGAATTTAAGCAACGAAAATTGACAAATACAATTGTTCTGTTTGTCTGGTTTGTTGGTTTAGCGATCTAAGGTTATGTACACAATGCTTCTGTGCAAATGCATGAAGAACTACACCATACTCTACAAAAGTGTAATATTCTATAATTTCAAAATTTTGGAGATACAGATTTACATGAGAAGGAATGGAGCTAGCCTGGATAGGTCCATTCTTGCTTTTGAGTCGACAAACATTATTTTCACTAAACTGGTTTTGTTCTTTATCTGTGGCCAGCAATAAAATAATCTGGTTCTATTTTGTGCCTCACCTCCCCAATGTTTAGCCTGCAACAGGCAGTGGACATAAAATCTCTTTTAAATCTATACAAAGTGGACAAAACATAGTTAAAGTTTGATGAGATTCAAATAGAATGTTTTTCTGGTGGGAACGTGCATAAATTCTCAAAGCTCATGATGAATTGATTATTCCATGAATGATTTCTCATAATATGATGCATAGGGATTTGAATGCACTGAAATTTTAGACCTGTCTGTGCGGTTTCCTTGCGTCCAGGAAATAAAACCTGGGCGACATTTACAATGAAAATGTCCCGGTGCGAGACAGCAGCGGCCGATGAGATGCTCATTGCACGGGACAGGACAGGACAGAAAATGACAAAAGGCTTTAGAAAGGGGAATAACTTACCGCGTGAAGTTGGCAAGTGTTGTTTATGGTTTAGGTCATAGAACAGCGAGGGGAATGCTACGTCTTAAAGGTTTAATTGAGGATGACAGACTGCTTTGGATCACCTTTGAAAACCAGTGTTTTTATATCCAGACCCAGCTGGGAATGCTCTCTGCTCCTAATGTTCAGTGACATAAGAATTTGAATAGAATGGCTCTTCTCCAGACACACGTGTGCATGTGGTTCGGGTTCCAAAATGCAAGGCTAGTGCTTGTGTTCACTGTTTTAATTTGGCATGACAACATGCCAAATTGAAGAACTTCCCACCGAGGACTCCTTCACACAGTCTGTTTCACTATAACTGAGGAGACCTTTTTGAGACTGGATTATGTACTATGCGGGCAACGTGAGGAATTTTTTTCCCATCCCAAGAATAAAAATTCTTGAAGGATTTCAACATTTTGGATCAAGTTTGAGGTACAGTTTAGTTGATGATTATGCTGTGGTGACAGTATGCTCCAGCACTTTTGAGAATGCAGCTACATTTCTGCAGATGTGTATTGTATCTTAAGAAGAAGAACAGAACAATCTTTAATCGTCACACAGCACACCACACTACAACACATGCACACACAGGGCAGCATTTGTGGACGCACCTGGGGACCAGGTGATGAGTGTCCATCGCTGGTCAGACGATGATATGTGCATGTTTTTGGTGGGGGTCCTAACTGACGTTAGGTGGAGGAAACCCCATGTGAGCACGGGGAGAACATGCAAACTCCACACAGAAAGGCTCCTATTTGGGAGATAACCCGCCGGAGCATAGTGCCAACAGCGCCCCAGGCGGGAATCGAACCTAGGACCTTCTTGCTGTGAGGCAGCAGTGCAATAATTTTGTATGTTATTATCATCACTTTTACCACATTGGGATTACATGAAGAGACTTTGTGAGAATATGGTACATATTCCTGCTCTGTTCAGATTTCCTGTCTTTTATACATAAATGTAACATTCACTTTATGAGAGCAGTCAGTCATCACTAGGCAGGATGTCATTAATCACATGGTGTAAAACAAAATATGCATTGCGAAATACATCATGCATGAGTGAGGATAGCTAGCAACTGTTTCACTCAATTTGTCATATATTCTTGTATATTCCACTAATAATTGTTTGGTTACGAGGTAGCCGACCAAGAGGATCCTATACTGTATATTCTTTCCTATTTAAAATTGTCTTGAGTCAGACAGACAGCTCTCTTCAGACAGAGAGCCGTGTTGCTTTGTTCTATAGTACTGTAGCCTGCAATCTTCTGGCAATAGTTGGTGAATAAGGTATTACTTATTCACCTATGCCAAAACTTAGCTCTAGCCTCATTCTGCTCATACAGTATGCCTTGTGACTTTAGTGTGCTCATGGTCCAGTTGCTTTTTGTTGTTATTCTGAATTGTGTAAGAATTTAAAATTGAGTCGCTCTGCCCACTGGCAGAAGTGTTTATTGTTTTATAGTACTATTTATATACCAGTTGCGTTGAACCCAGTTAAAACACTTGATCTGTCTCTGAACTTGGGTCCAGAACGAGCCGTGTCTACAGCAGATTGATCTGAGTATTTACAACTGAGAATGTGCACCATCTGTTCTTTACATTACTTGGGAATTCAGGTGTGCTGTGCAAAAAGACTTGCATAGTTCCATTTATATTTTTCCATTCTGAAGTTTTGTGCGCGTTTGGTTATTATGTGTAGCCAAACAAACTTACTTCAGAGTGATACAAGAACCCTCTGCACACTGCACAGTTATTACATGGACAATTGCTAAATAAATGAATACATTTAGTTGAAATATTGATTCGAAAGGATTTTAAAACAAGTGGGCCTAGTTGAAGAGCTTCTGCTAAGAAAAATAGACCAAAGCCACGTAGCCAGTACAGGTACTCCTCACTTAGCGACTGAGTTCTGTTCCTAGGACTAGGTCGTTGAGTGAATTGGTCGATAAGCGAGGACCCCTGTTATTTCACGGTAAGGGGGTGTGGCGATTGGAAACGGTAGTGTCGTAAATACTGACAGACTGCGGGAGCGAGACTGAGACTGAGAACGATGATGTGCAATGAGATGCTTGACACTGAAACGCTGTGCACGCAGCGCACAATACAGGCTGTTCAGAGAGCTGGTCGTAAGTCAGAGCGGTCATTAAACAGGTAGGTCGTTAAGTGAGGAGAACCTGTAATGCGACAACGTAACACACTATTCACCCTACATATGACTAACCTATTTGCTGTTATTATTAAATTGGACATAATATGTTCAAGTTAATATTAACAGCAAATTGGTTAGACAGCAAATAGGTTAGACAGATATGCAGATAATATTTGCATTGAAATCTTCCAGTAATAGTTCTTATGCAGTGCCACAAGATGTCACTGCTAGGTAGTGTTAGCAGTAGCATGTAGGCCGAGTGACACAAGGGATGTGAATCCAGGTGATAAGCGGTTGCCCATGCAAATTATCATTATTAACAGACAGCGGTCATTAGTCAGAACTGACCACTGATTGCCGCATTTGACCAATCAGAATTGAGTATTCCAGAGCTGTGTAATAATAGTTAATTTGAATTTACTTTCAACTGTTAGTATGTCCCACGTGCAAAGTGAAAACAAAAACTTGTTAATTGGTACCTTAACTTGTTAATGTTAGGCCCACGGCCTCCCAGCACCACTAGAGGCCGCTCTTGACCCATGTGGCTCCTCCCTTAGGCCAATTTCACACACCTGTTCCTAGTTTATGTCTCCTTGTTTCATCTTCCCCAAACCTGCTTGTCTCCTCTTGTCGACCAAGTCTGTCCATCCCTCTCCCGGTTCCCCTTCTCTCCACCCGGATCCTGGACCCCACCTTCCTGTCATCATCATCCCTGCCCTGCACTGCTCCATCCGTACCTGACCGGGTCCACCCGGCCTTCTCCACCGTGTGGTCTAATAAACATCCTGCGTCTGCCACCCGTCTCTCTGTGTCGTGTGTCTGGGTCCCTCCTAGCTCCGGTCGTAACAGTACGGTCTGGCCAAAATACATGGACCCAGCGGACACAGAGGGGCTCCGCCGCACACTCCAGAACCAAGGGGTGGTGCTTGGTCAACATGACCAGGCCCTCCGGGACATCGCCGACCACCTCCGGACCATCTCGGCGGCCGTCAGCTGCCTGCAGATTCCGGCGGCTCCTCCGGCTCCCGTACCCCCTCCTCTACAGACGCCCCTTGGCGGACATCTGGAACCGGAAGGAAGACTTCGCAATCAACCTCCTGCCAGGCGCCCCCCTCCCCTGCAGTTGCCTCTCTAACCTCTACCAGCCCGAACAGGAGTCCATGGAGACTTACATCCGCGACTCTCTCGCCACCGGGATCATTCGCCCCTTGTCATCCCCTCTGGGCACGGGGTTCTTCTTTGTCGCCAAGAGGGACAAGACCCTGCGTTCCTGCATTGACTTCAGGAGACTCAATGACATCACAGTCAAGAACAAGTTTCCCTTGCCTCTGATGGACTCAGTCTTCGTTCCCATCCGGAGTGCCACCCACTTCCTTAAACTTGACCCCCGCAGCGCCTACTACCTGGTCCGCCTCCGTGAAGGGGACGAATGGAAGACTGCATTCAACACCGGACACTTTGAATATCTGGTAATGCCTTTTGTTCTGTCAAATTCCCCAGCAGTCTTCCAGGCCCTGATTAGCGATGTCCTCCGCGACATGCTTAATTCGTTTGTCTTTGTGTACCTTG
The DNA here is from genome assembly GCF_960531495.2 of Zeus faber. Lineage (NCBI taxonomy): Eukaryota > Metazoa > Chordata > Actinopteri > Zeiformes > Zeidae > Zeus > Zeus faber. Next base: position 9,084,618 of record NC_137199.1, on the reverse strand, counting down.
ACGACATCCTGATCTTTTCCCAATCCCTCTCCGACCAGGTGAGACACGTATGCCTGGTGCTGCAGCGGCTCCTGGAGAACCGTCTATTCGTCAAGGCTGAGAAGTGTGTCTTTCATGTTCCATCCGTTTCCTTCCTAGGATTCTTCATTGGCCGAGGGCGGCTGGGGATGGACCCCAAAAAGGCCAACCCCAAACAATAGGAAGCAACTCCAACGCTTCCTTGGTTTTGCAAACTTCTACCGGCGCTTCATCCGAAACTTCAACCGTATAGCCACTCCCCTCTCAGCCCTTACCTCCACCACAGTAGGTTTCAAATGGACCCCAGCAGCCAAGGCCGCATTCCTCGATCTCTAAAGCCGTTTTTCGTCGGCCCATGTCTTGGCCCACCCCGACGCCAACCTCCAGTTCGTGGTAGAGGTGGACGCTTCGGACACTGTGGTAGGAGCAGTACTGTCTCAGCGCTTTCCAACCAATGGCAAGCTCCACCCCTGTTCCTTTTTCTCCCGCAGGCTCACCCCACCCGAATACAACTATGACGTGGGCAACAGGGAACTCCTGGCCGTCAAACTAGCCCTGGCTCCACCGGCTTGAGGGTGCAAACCACTCCTTTGTCGTCTGGACAGATCATAAGAACCTGGCCTATATCCGGTCGGTGAAGCGGCTCAACTCCCGGCAAGCCAGGTGACCGTTGTTCTTTGGCCGGTTTTACTTCTCTCCATCCTACTGCCCAGGCATCAAGAACACCAAACCTGACGCCCTGTCCCGCATGTTCACGGCAGAGGAGAATGCAGGGGATCCAGAACCCATCCTTCCACACCCTTGCCTTGCCGCCACGCTCACCTGGGAAATCGAGTCTCTTGTCACCCGAGTGCAGGAACACCAGCCCGACCCAGGTACCAGACCCCCTAACTGCCTGTTCGTCCCTGACGCTCCCAGGTTCTGCAGTGAGCCCATGCCTTCCGCCTCAGCTGCCATCCCGGGATCACCCGCACCCTGGCCGTCGTCCACCAGCGCTTTTGGTGGCCGACCCTGCCCCCTGACACCCGGTCCTTTGTCTCCACCTGTCCCACCTGCGCCCGGTCCAAGACCCTCACCCGACCTTTCTCCGGCCTCCTCCACCCCCTACCCATCCCGACTCGTCCTTGGTCCCACATCCCCCTGCTATTGTGTGTGTGCAAGCATGTGTTGTAGTGTGGTGTGTTGCGTGATAAATAAAGACTGTTTCTTCTTCTTCTTCTTATTTGTCACTGGTCTTCCACCATCCCGGGGCAACACTACCATCCTCACAGTGGTGGACCGCTTTTCAAAAGTGGCTCACTTCCTCGCCCTGCCCAAACTACTATCGAGAAGGGAGACCGCAGACCTGCTTGTGGCTGAGGCGTTCCGCCGCCACGGCATCCCAGCAGACGTTGTGTCGGACAGAGGTCTCCAGTTCACCTCCCAGGTCTGGCACGCCTTCTGCTCGGCCCTGGGGACACAGGTCAGTCTCTCCCCTGGTTTCCACCCCCAGACAAACGACCAGACGGGGCGGGAAAACCAGGAGGTGGAGGCCATGCTCCGCTGCCTGACAACCACCAACCCCTCATCCTGGAGCTACCAGCTGCCATGGGCCGAATACGCCCACAACACCCTGGTCAACGCCTCCTCCAGCCTGTCGCCCTTCCACTGCTCTCCGGGCTACCAACCCCCGCTGCTCCCTACCCAGAAGGATGAGATCGCCGTACCCATCCAGGCCCACATCCGTCACTGCCGGAGGACGTGGAAGAAGGCCCACTCTGCCCTACTCCAGGCAGCCGCCAGGTCCCAGCGGCAGGTGAACCGGAACCGTGCGCCCACACCCACGTACGTCCCCAGACATATGGTATGGCTCTCCACCAAGGACTTGTCCCTCAAGGTGGACTCCCGAAAACTCGCTCCCCGGTATGTTGGCCCCTTCCCCATTATATCCATCATCAACCCCTGTGCCTTCCTCTCTCCTTGTCCACCCAACCTTTCATGTGTCCCTGGTTAAGCCAGTGGTCTCCAGCCCCCTCTTCCTCCCCGCCAAGGCCCCACCACTCCCCCCGCTTTTTCAACAATCACCCGGCCTACACAGTGCGGCGCCTGCTGGATGTGGGGCACCGGGAGAGGGGCCTTCAGTACCTCGTGGACTGGGAGGGGTACGGTCCAGAGGAACGCTCCTGGTTCCCCCGGAAACATATCCTGAATGCCTCCCTCATCCGGGATTTCAACCGCACACTCCCCCTTCCAGTTCCAGATGTCCGCCAAGGGGCGTCCACAGAGGGGGGGTACTGTTAGGCCCACAGCCTCCGAGCACCACTAGAGGCCACTCTTGAACCATCCGCGGCTCCTCCGCAAATAGGGGGTGAAGTTGGCTATATTTGGCGTCCTGTATAGCAAAGTCTGTCAACCCCGGAGGTACAGTTTGCTCCAGGATACATGTCACAACTACGATTATTAAATGGTAATAAGGCTAAAAAAAGTTTCATGATGACTTTATGAATGAAGGTTATTATTACATCTCTATTTTATTACTCTTTTACTCTATTATTATTGAATTAAGCAGGTTGGGTATAAATATCAAAAGTATGGGTGTGCGTTTTTTATACACTTTTGGTGAATAGTGAAATTATTGACAATATACCTATCTTATAATAAGATATAAATGATCTCTTTGCATTATACATTTATGATGACAATAGTCACTAACAGCTCGCCAGATTGTAAACAACTATTGAATCGACGCACAATCAATGGTAAGCAATGTCAACACTGTTGAATCAACATTCCAATCTGATGCTTCACTCAACACGCCTTCAGCAAAGACGACGAGAAAATCAATGCAATTGACAAATTACTAAATACTATATACTAATACTAATACTAATACTAATACTAATACTAATACTAATTTATACTATCAAATACTGTTATAATATTATTATGACAAGCAAGATGCAAAGTTATATTTCTGATGAAATTGGACAGAAAAAAGTTTCAAACTACAACAAGTGATCTGACCTTCACTTCGAGAAAACCACAATAAACTTGACGCTTCCACAACAATAAAGGAAATTGGAACTCAACAAAGTTCCACAAGGTGAAAGAGATTAACTTATTTACAACGGATTTTCTTTGAATTTTGCAGTTTCCAATTAAGTCCTTGTTGTAGTTTGTTTTTTACCAGTTAGATGAGTGGGCTTATGCAATGTGTTCATGGGGCAGCACCCGTTTTTCGGATTAGTTTAAATTCAGGTATTAGGGATCAGATTAGGTATTACACTCATTGAGGAAACATTTGAAAGCAAATAAAGACATTTGAGATTTTGGAAGCTGGAGGACACAGTTTGCTTGGTGTAGGGCTTTGATAGTTCTATTATCACCGTAAATTACTCACCCAACAGGCTTACCTTCAGAGCAGTGTCCTTTAAAGGAAATCCAAGGAAATTATTCAGAAATTATGAAAAACTCAAATTGAGAATTAGTCAGTTCTGAGCACCAGCGACCCAGATGCTAGGATGGTAGTTTGTTTTACTATATTTATATTGCTCAGCTCTGTCACGCATGCTTTAATTTAGTTTTGGAAGATTCCGATTTTTTTTGAGTCAGTTCTTGATCAATGACTGAATGAACAAAAATTATTTGTTGAATTTCCCAATCAAGGTGGGGTGTCAATCAATCACATTCAATAAGAATTTTGCCAAAAGCTGCAAAGGCCTTCTTTCGCTCCACACCAATTTAATTAGTCGTAATTGGTTCGCAAGTCGAAGATTCACTGATTAGCCTTTTTTTTTTCTCTCTTTTTCTGTTAACAAATGAGTAATCAAAAGATTGGTTTGTTGTGATCGAAACGTTTGCAAGACTTGTATCAATGCTTATTTTTTCTAGTTATTGGGATGGGGACTGCTGATGGTTAATTTGCATTTTTTTTTGTACAGATTTCCAAGGACGCTGAGGACAGCCACAAAGCCACCCCTGTATGTTAATTGATCACCCTTGGTTACTAGTTACTAGCAGGTGAATGAGCATCCTATCCATCCTAGAGGATCTAGATTCTGGGTGGCCAACCTGCGTGTCACAGACGGCTCTTTGCCTATTTTCTTTTTCTTCCTGATAATTGTATTTTCATGTAAGTTGTTGTGAGCATTTATGTCCTTTCAAACATATGTCCTATGTGAGAGAGGCTCCTGGGCACGATAGTGATGCAAGACTAACAAACAAATATTTTAAACGTGAACTATGGCTGAGCCTGAGATTATAGTCCCTCATTGACCCTTTCACTGCAGAATCAGACTGTTTGAAAGCCCCATTGGTGACAGACGAAGCAGCTTCTCAAATAGAGATGTTTGAACTTTCCAAGGATGACAGGCTGAAGTCTGTTCTGAGGGAAGGAACCCTCACACAGTTGCTTAGAGTATCCACAACGGAATACAGGCCAGACTTCAAAAAGATTGTGGAAAGTAAGGAATGTCTCAAGTAAAGCTAATATGAAGTAGGGAACATTTCCACCCATCAAAACGGTATTATCTCATTACAAGTGATGGGTATGTGTGTGTGTGTGTGTGTGTGTGTGTGTGTGTGTGTGTGTGTGTGTGTGTGTGTGTGTGTGTGTGTGTACATACCTTGCATATAGTGGCTCGTGGCAGTGGTGTGTTTTTGGCCCTGTCCACAGGTATACAGATTTTTTTCAAAACACATTTTTCCCCCTCTCCCCATCTCCATCCACGACCACAAGCCTTTATTCCAGGCCAGTAGGGGGTGATAACATCTCACAAAACCTGAGGTCAAACACCACAGAAGAGCATTAAAAGAATTTTAGGGTCCATTTCACCGATCCACATGAAAACACGTAAATCTGAGTTTTGAAATCTCCACCCTGGAAGGCGTTTTGCAAAAGCTTAGTTTCCATGACCCAAAACGTCATTTTCGTGTGGAAGGGAGGCCAAAATGCAGAAGGCACCTACTGCGTTTTCAAAAAGATCCTTATACGTATGGAAAGGGCCTCAGTGTCTGACTGGTTGGCCACTCCTGATCTAGTAGATAGTGTCTGGCCGATAAGTTTCTAAGAATATAGGCGTACTCGTCTTCGGAAAAAAAAAGGCAATTCTGTACCAGCATTAGCTTATAATAAAAGTGAGAGGGGAACCTCAGAATATGTCCCCAAGAGTTGTTTGTTTAGTCTCAAGTCATATTGCTTTGATGTTTATTGTAGAATATTAGCTTTGGTAAAGTCATCATCACAATGCCATTTGTGATGTATAGTCGCGAACTGTAGAGCCAACTCATGTAAGTTAATGAGAGCCAGCTCCAATCTGAGAGCAGATTTATTCATTCTTTCTTTATTTTGGAAATGAATACAAGACAGAATAACAGAATGATCATAAACATATTTTTATCATCCAAAAACGTCTCAATTTGGTAATAACGCCAGCCAAGCATGGGGAGACAGAAATTGTAATTACAGAAAAATGCATGACTACAAAAAACATTTTTGAAGAGAGCGGAATATTTTTTGTTGCATCTTATATCATACAAATTAAATTGAAATATTTAGGTATTTTCACACCGCAGGAACTTTTTCATAGTTCTAAGAACTTTTTGAGAAACTGTCCCTTTTTTGTGTCCGCACTGCAGGAACTAGGAACAAAACAGAGTTCTTAGAACTCTGTTTTGACATCGACTGACATACAGATGTCCTGCGCTGAGCACATTTGGCAATGCCCTCGGGGCTTGCATCTGGATGGGGTGTCTGGCTGGTTGCGGTGGGGCGGGCCTCGCTCTTGCACGGGGCGTTGATGGGCATGGGGGCCCACCCGCTTCAGGGGGTTCGCACGGGGTGTCTGTCTCTAGGTGCGGGGCCTGGCCGGGTTGTATGTGTGGATCTCCTCGCATTCTCTTGGACTGGTTTATGTCTCTGGGCCGACGTCGGTGTTGCTTCCGGCGTCTCTGTGGGCTGGGGGGTCTTCTGTGGCTACAGGGCAGTGTGTTCGGGGCTTTCCTGCGGCCATGGGGTGTCCGTACGGGCGCGGAACTCAGGGGTGGCTGTGGGACCTTTTCCACTGCTTGGAGGGGCTACGATATAATACCGACATTACAGACCAGAACAAATTGGGACATGTCCCGTACACTCATCAGTAGACACATCACACATCACACTGACACACTGACACACACACACACACACACACACACACACACACACAAGTGGACTCATTACAGGCACACACACACCACCAGCATCTGCTTTGAACACACCCCCAACACCCTCCTGGTTACATCCCTCTCTTTCCTCGCTCATTTACTGCCATAACTATGACAGGAAGAGGCCATGTGCCCAATTGCTCTTCCAGTTTTCCTGGACATAATTAACTCTGTTTTGTCGATACATGTTGTCATATGATGGTTCTATGCTTGTTTTACCATGTACATGTTGTCTGGTTCTATGTGTATTTGACTCACCCATTGTTATTCTCCCCCATTGGGGTAGTGATAAGTTGTTTAAAGACCAAAACATGGTAAAATAGTTCAAAGATCCCCAAAGAGGGCGATTGGTGGTGGTTCTGTGTAACAAAAAACTGTGCTCTTGTCATCCTGGAGGTTGTCCACAGGACAGAGTTATTGCAGCAGTTCTTGATGATTAAAGAATTAATATAGTGGTATTGCAGGTTGAGAAGTTTAGCTCCACTTGCAGACTAACTCTGTCCTCGATGTGATGGCATACACATTCTCTGTTGTATGCCCAGCATGCTGACAGCACAGGTAAAAAAACAAAAAACTCAGTTTTGAGGAACTTTTTTTAGCTCCTACTCCAGGGCAGGGACTAACCGGCACAAGATGTACCATCAGTAAGTTAAGAGATTGGTGAATGTCCAGATCTAAGTCCATGGTCCCTCGCCCCCAGGGCACTGTGGACAGCCTGCTCCAGTCAAGTAACATCGCTCTGGGTGGGGACCAGCCCACGTACACTCAGCCATAATAAAAAATAACCAAGAAAAATAAAAAACAATAAAAATAGTATATTTTATTGTAGATATATTTATTTCATTTATTTTCTAACGTTAATTGAATGAAACAAAAATCCCCCTGCGGTCTCCCGATGCGAGCCTGTACCTTACAGAAGTTGGAGCAAACTTTTAAATGAGGCCTTGTAGATCAGATATGAGTGAAGATCCAGCAACACGATTGTTTATTTCTCACCTCATATTTGTTCAGAAACAGATTTTAGTGGACTGATAGGTTGCAATATGTGAAAGTTATGGAGTTAATACAACACGGAACTCATGCTGAAACCCTGTTTCAGCATGAGTTCGATGGTGGGTGATGATAGAGATGTTGAGTTGAGGTACAAAGCTAGAGATATTTAAATTAGGGTATAAGGTTAGAGATGGTTAAGTTTAGGTATAATTTTAGGCATTGTTTTGTTTAGGCATAATGTTCGAGATGATTTAGTTAAGGAATAAGGTCAGAGACGGTTAAGTTTAGGTATAAGGTTAGCAGCAGCAACGACAACACCAGTTGAGGTATAAGGTTAGCACCACCAACAACACCACCAGCAGCAATAACAACACTAGCGGCTACTGTACCAGCAACAACAATAGCAGCAGCAAAAACAGCAGCAACAGCAGCAGCAATAGCGCACAAGCGAAGACGTCACCGGAAACAGAAGTGGTAGCTCTCACCGGAACCAGAAATCTCATCTGTATTGAGTCAACAGTTCTCAGGGAAGCAACGCACAGAAAGACGTCACCGGAACCGGAGGTGGAAGCCCTCACCAGACACTGAGATTTTATCTGTATGCACCATCTCATCTTAATCCAGTCACAGTGGATGGTTAAGTAATAAGATTAGCAGCAGCAACAACAATACCAGCAGAAACAATAGCAGCAACAGAAAACAGCAGCAGCAATAGTAGCAGCAACAGCGCACAAGCGAAGACGTTACCGGAACCGGAAGTGGTGGCTCTCACCGGAACCAGAAATCTCCTCATCTGTATTGAGTCAACAGTGTGTACCATCTCATCTCAACGATGTAACGCACAGCAAAGACTTCACCGGGACTGGAAGTGGTAGCCCTCACCAGAACCGGAAATTTCAACTGTGTGCACCGTCTCGTCTTAATCCAGTCACGGTCCTTTAATTAGCGTCCCTAAATTACAGGTCAAGTTTTTCATTCTGACCTCGGGAGGGAGATCCTTTTGACTATCTCTCTGAAAACACACCTTTCTGATGATGCTCTCACTGTAATATCACAACAGAAACAACAATAACAGCAACAGAAATAGCAGCAGCAGCCACAAAACAACAACAGCAGCAGCAACATCAACTCTGGCAGCAGCAACAAAAAACAACAACAAAAAAGACAACAGCAACGCACAAGCAAAGACGTCACCGGAACTGGAAGTGGTAGCTCTCGGAGAAGGCACTCAGGTTAGAGACGGTTAAGTTCAGGTATAAGGTTAGAGGTGTTTAAGTTAGGGTATAGGGTTAGAGATGCTTAATTTTAGCCATAAGGTAAGCGAGGGTTAAGTTTAGGTATAATGTTAGCAGCCACAGCACCAGCACCAGTAACGCAGACAGACAGACAGACAGACAGACAGACAGACAGACAGACAGACAGACAGAAAGATGGACAGACAGACAGACAGACAGACAGACAGACAGACAGACAGACAGACAGACATCAATCAGTCAGTTTGTCAGTCATAGACTGTAGCGAACAGCAAGGTTTTTAACCTGCTTTTAAAAGTATTCAGTGTGGGGGCCTCTCTCAGGTCCCTCTGTAGGGTGTTCCATTTACCTGGGGCATAGGTATAGAAAGCAGCTTCTCCTGCTTTAGAGTTGGTAAGAGGGATGGTTAGAAGACCACTGCCTGTGGACCTGAGAGTTCTTGCTGGTTCGTGTATAATTAGCATTTCTTTTATATACTGAGGTGCAATGGCCTTTATAGCTTTATATAAAGGTAGCAGAATCTTAAAATCAATTCTAGTTTGAAAAGGGAGCCAATGTAGAGCTCTAAGAACAGGTGTTGTATGTTCAAACTTTTTTGTCCCAGTGAGAACGCGTGCAGCCGCATTTTGGATGAACTGTAGCCGCTGCACAGCTGATTTCAGGAGGCTGGTGAATAGGCCATTACAGTAGTCCAATCTATTCGTTGTGAATGCATGGATTAATTTTTCGCAGTCTGCTTTTGACAGGAAGCCTCTTAATTTTGAAATGTTTTTTAGATGGTAGAAGGCTGATTTTGTGATTTGATTTATATGGCCCTTAAAATTTAGATTGCCGTCTATTATTACACCCAAATTTTTGGCTTCATTCTTGCTCTCCAGGGACAGAGAACTAAGGTGAGCTGCAATTTTCTGTCTTTTAGCCTTTGCAACAAAGATGAGTATTTCTGTTTTGTCAATGTTCAGTTGTAAAAAGTTCTTTGACATCCATGCATTATTATCATTAATACACTGAGTGAGGGAGTGTTTGGGGAGTAGGTCATCAGGAGATAGGACTGAAGAAGAACTGCCTGAAGAACTGCCTGTCCTGTAGGTACGTTTTGAACCAATTTAGAACTGGGCCAGATAGGCCGACCCATTTTTGTAATCTTGCTAATAAGATCTGATGGTCAACAGTGTCGAAGACACCATTGAGATCCAGGAGCAGAAGAACAGATAGATTTTTTGCGTCAGTGTTTATGTGTAGATCGTTCAGAACTTTAATAAGTGCTGTTTCTGTGCTATGGTGAGGTCGAAAGCCAGATTGATAGGTGTCTAAAAGGCTGTTTGAGGTTAGATAGTTGTTAAGCTGAAGGTAACCTGTTTTTTCAAGTATTTTGCTGAGGAACGGCAGGTTGGAAATGGGCCTGTAGTTGGCAATTACTGTTGCATCAAGATTACTCTTCTTCAGGAGTAGTTTAATGACAGCTGTTTTAAATGCTGCAGGGAATATACCTGATTGAAGAGAGCCATTTAAAATGTCTAATACCTCATGTACTAGGCAGTTAAAAACTGTTTTAAAAAATGTGGTAGGCGGGTCAAGGCAGTAGGTGGTGAACCTGAGCTGACCAACAATATTGTCCAGTCTTTTTATGTCTAAGGGGACGAAATGAAACATGGCAGCAGTCATATTACTGGGGAACTGAAGGGTAGGTTCATTTCTGGATGTTGAGGCACTAATATTCTGTCTGATAGTGTTCATTTTCTTCCTGAATGTAGCGAACTCCTCACTTTTTTCAGTGGAAAGCATCTCTGAGGGGGTTGTAGATGGTGGATTAATAAGTCGATCAACAGTGAAGAAGAGCACTTTTCTATTGTTGAGATTTTCATTAATGATTTTAGAGAAGAAAGACTGTCTGGCCTGTTTAAATTCTATATTGTATCGATTGAGTCTATCCTTGTAAATTTCAGGATGAACCTGAAGATTTGTCTTTCTCTATTTTCGTTCTGCCTGGAAACACTCTCTCTTAAGCAGCCTAATAATTTATCTCCCTCTTCAGCTCCATTTCCCCAGGGGGCTTTTTGTTTTTCTATGTTTTTAGTTTTAACAGGTTCAAACTTATCAATGATATTTTGTATTTTGGAGTTTAAGTTGTTCACATGATCCTCAGTTGATGATGCCTTGAACAGCGGTAACTCATTTACAATTCTCTTAAAGGTTTCAATGGTGTTATTGTTAATGAAATGTTTTTTAATTGTTCGGGTACCCCTCTGTTGTACAGGAAGAGCAGACACATCAAAGAAAATACGACAGTGATCTGAAATAGCAACATCCATGACATAGGGTACAGTGATATTTAGTCCTTTTGATATGACTAAGCTCCAGAGTATGCCCCTTATTGTGGGTGCGTCCAGAAACGTACTGAGTGAGGTCAAACGCCTTCAATAGGCTAATGAAGTGTTTAGCATCTGGGTCTGTTGGATTGTTAACATGAATATTAAGTAAGGCACTGCAGTTTGTAGATCTAGCAAAGTGTTCAAAAGACATGAATTCTCCGAGCAGGATTTCCTTGCAGGTATAGATATCAGAGAAGACAGCAGCTATTCCACCGTCTCTCTCATCAGCTCTAGTGGTTTGGATGAACTTGAAATTAGGAGCTGCTGTCTCAATGAGTGCGACTGAGCCATTTCTATCCAGCCAGGTCTCAGTTAATAGAGTGAAATCCAGGTTATGAGTACTTATAAGGTCATTAACTAAAAATGACTTGTTAGTTAGTGACCTTACGTTTTAAAGAGACATTTTTATTGTTCTGGGTGCATGGCTTTGCGGGGTACTGAGAGTTTGAGTACGAACCGGTAGTAAATTGTTTAGATTCCTGTATATTACAGGGAAGTTACGTAATTTCAGTATGGTTTTTAATTACAGGAATTTGCAAAGCAGAGTGTCCGTCATTAATGTTAGAGTGGATCGGACTCACAAAACATCAGCGGCGAACAGAAGATTTCAGCGTAAGTTCCATGTTCAAGGCGAGGTGTCTGAAGACGTTTGGACGGTTCAAGAATGTGCCGAAGTTGTCCACAAACGGTACGTTGAGGGAGCAGCAGTATCCCTTGAGCCATGTGTGTAGCTGAAGTCTGAATTTTACGTCTCCAAAGCTGGGACACGGCAGCAGGCTGGAGAAGATGAACCGGCAGTCCAACAGTAGAAGACTGTCAATAAGCTTCGTAAACTCTTCTTTAAGTGTTTCCGATTGTTTGTTCCTGAGATCGTTGGTTCCGACGTGGATGAGAACAGTGGAGGCAAAGGAGTTTTGATCCAGCAGCTGTGGATTTCTGGAGTCTATATGCCACACGAGAGCACTCGGGTAGCAGATGGTTTTAACGGCAGGCAGGGTGATGTGTCGAACCATGGAGGAGGAGGACAGCAGCAAGGAGGACAGCAGCAGCCAAACCAGGAGAGCACCGACCTCCCAGAGGGGGCGCAGGCAGGCTGTCCAAGTCAGTGGCCGCGGAGCGGCCCCGATGGGCGGCGATCACGCTGCAAGAGCCGAGGCGGCGGTCTGCTGTGTTGAAAACAGCGGGGCCCGCGGCGGCAGAGGAGCCACCAACTGGCTCAGGAGGGGAGGCCCGGGGAGGCGATGGATAGGCTGGTGGCAGTGGGAATGAGGCCAGCGGCGGTAGAGACCGTCTTGGTGCCCTCGATGCCTCCTACTCTCCTACTCCTCTCCTACGAACCTAAAAGGACTGAACGGGCAGGGAGTCGATTGAGCTTATAAAGTTCAAGAGGAACTTAAGCTGACACATCTACTGTGGACACCGCTCTTTATCCTGTGTCGTCACGGCCATATGCTGCGACATCCAAAGTGAAGGAGAGGACTGCACGACAGGGAGTTTAAGAATTTCCTAAGGTATAGGCAATCGCGCGTTTTTTTTTTTTTGGTACTGGTATTCGAGCTATGCAACTTACTTTCTAACTTGTTTTAGTACGTTTTGAATAGTTAGGGAGAGGACAGAGTTCAAAGGGCCATTGTGTGTTTGGGTTTTGTGTTTATTTGCAGTGATACACTTCACTTGAATCCTGCGTGATCTTATTTGTGTCTGGGGCATGTGACTGCCTGGTCAATAGATCACACTGGAACACTATGGATGAGATGAGTTCAGAGTTAGTTAAAGTTAACTTTAAAAAAGTTAACTTTTTAAAAAACTTAGCAAGTAGGTTAACAAAGAGGGTTAATTGCTTTGTTTTGTACACTGGAGAGGTTATGTAATGTATACGTTCGCTTACTACAAATTGAAACACTAAAATAAATGTGAAACACATTGGCCATGGCAATGGCTTTTAACTTGGGCATTCCAAAATTTAAAGTTTAAATTTAAAATGATCTTGTGAATCGATTAATGTCCATCATCCAACCCGTCTATTCAATGTTTTTTTCCACAGTTTTAAGCATTTGAGCAGGAATCCACTGCCTGCAGTTTGACTTTGACCAGTGTAGATGTGACTGCGTCTGATTGGAAAGACCTGAAGGATTGACAACAGGAACGTTTTCAGACAACCCTGGAGTGATTTTGGTTGCTTTTGTGTGTTTTTGCAGGTGTTGTTTTATCAATCTGTCTACCCTGATAGTAGACATATTGTTAAATGTTGTCTAAGAAAAACTACATTGGAGTAAGAGTATTGGAACATTTTAATTAAATAATTTTCAGAATTTTAGGAAAGGGTTTGAATAGTTAGTAAATTAAACAATTTAGTAGAAACAGAACCTGGCACAGATTATAGACAAAAAAAATTGGTGCATTGATTGTATTTACTATGTTAATAAGAGCTCTTCTAGGGATTTAGATGGTTTCAATTTGAATGCTGGCTATTTTGTGTGACCCACCACAGCAAGAACCGTTGTCTCACACATTTTAAAAATTGCCAGGAGCAGCCAAATAAGTTGAAAAAAACATTTTTGAAGGTTAAAGGAATGAGAATTTTCCAGATTTGTGTTCCGTTTTGTTTTTTTTATCTCTCAATGTATTTTCAAAACCGAATTTGATTTATAAATAGTACAAAAATATTAAACTGTTGAGTTAAATATTCCCCTTAGATTACCTAGGGAAACACTGTTCACTTACCGAGACCCTAAATAGCGCTGAACAACGCCGATCGATCGTTTCCTTTAAAGTGACAATCCAGGTGAAGATCATTCATCCATATTCCATGTGATGTGAAGTCACAATGGGAAACCGTTTTTTACACACACATGGAGATATCATTGTGGAGGGGGCGTGTACCAACGTGTTCCATAGAAGAAGAAATCCTGACATCACTGATGTCACTTCCGTAAACAAGAAGAGGATCCTTCGATTTCACTTGTCTGTGAAAACTCTGTGTTGATATGGATTAGGAGAAGCGGGTGGAGGAAGATCTAAATCATATTGTGGACCTTTATCTGACCAGTGCGATCCAAGTCAGTGTAAGCAGTGCGTACTGGACTTCATTTTCAGCAATGATAGTTCTCCGACAGCGACGCTGAGAATGACAGATAGGCTGAATCTGATAATATCCCGGACTTGGAGAACATTTCAAACAGCGGATTTTACTTTGAATGTGACGATGAAACAGAATATTTTCAAGAACCACAGGAGGAGACCGACGATATGCCCGTTACAGATTTTCAGATTCCAGATTTCAGGTTTTCCGAGACTCATATGACTCTCATATGATAGGCTCTACATTTTGTTGTGTTGTCTGTACTTTAAAACTCCCAAATAATTCTACTTTTATAAAACATATATATTCTTACTGTTAAATAAAAGCTTTTTTATAAACAAAAATAGAGGGTGTGTTGATGACCCTGTTCAACAATCCCTCAAAACACAAGAACAAAGCAGTGATTGCCCCATTCAGCAGGGTGTCAAGACCCCATCCAGCAGGATGTTAAGTAGCCATGTGACAACTAGCTAGACTCTGTTAGTCCTCCAACCATTTGCATTCTGGGAGCTGGCTGAATGAGCCAAGTGTGGGGGAAGTCTTTGAAGGTGATTATCTCAGAAACCAGTATACCACACCGTTGTCATGTAACAAGTCATACCTTATTTGCTTTATTTGCACAAGTTACACCTTGTTTGGAAGATCTGATTCTCCACTTTCAAATGATGTGAAAAAAAAAGTCGAAAGCCGCCAAATGACCCTAAAGTATGCGGTGGGTCCATATTGTCATATATATTTTTTTAGATATTAATTTGATTGAAATGCCAAATAACCTGTCAATTTTCTCTCATCAGACTGCAAAATTAGGTGGTGCGCCGCTCCTACTCCAGCTACTTTTCCTCCCTCTTATGGAGATTCACAAGACTGCTTGGCAGCAAAAGCCGTTGTGGCTTCGCCCCACCCAGATCTTGCAACTGAAGCTCTTGAAAAGTTAAACTACGATGATTTAGACTCACGAGTACAACTATTAGGAGGGTTTTCTTTTTTTCTGCCTGTCTGTCATCTGTTTTTTTGTATAAAACAGTGTTTGTCTATTTTTGTACAACCGGTTGTGTTTGTGTTTCTATCTGTTGTATATTATCTTTTGTTTTATTTTGATTCCTTGAATGTGTACGGGTCAATGTAATATGGTGCAGTGTAGCTGATTAATGAGATATACAGAACATCCATTTAATATTTTGATGTCATAACACTCCCATTCCTATCTTCCTACAGTATTTGTGTTATTCACATTAATGTACTTGACCCCATCTCAATAAGAAATGTTGGAGCCAACAAAGCCACCTTACCTGATATTGCTCTTGTCCAATAATGTTTGTTTTCTCCTCAGATGAGGACACAGGATCCCTCACTAATGTTGCTTTTTCCTCTACTCAGAAGTATTTGCACTGAACTATTGTTGTGGCAAGCCAAAGTTTCTAGTGGCAGAGCCACTTGGTACTGTATGATCCACAGGGGAAGCCATATATCTCCCCTGGTAGTTTTTCATTGATTTGTTTGTTTGACATATGATAAGTTCCAGTTGTCAAAAGAGAGGGATAGTTAGAAAATTAAGTAAATATAATGATATGTTGACAAAAGCCACATACGAATAGACCTTAAATATCCCTTAATTGCATGCCTAAGACAACCACTTTCTTCCTCCGGAGCATACAGGAATTGTAGTACAGTATGTAGTGGCCAACACTGCAACAAACCACTCCTCCGCCGGTCCAGGCTTCCCTCCATTTCCCCTCTGCCCTCTTACCACCTGGTAGAGATTGAGAGGGAGCTTGGTCTCTAAGTAGCTTACAGATATTTTGAATAACCCTGTCATCTTACCACTGCAAAGAGGTGAAGCCAGGGTAAGAGCCAAGTTAACAGGTAAACTGCATTTGCAAGACTGTTGAAAAATTGTCTCATGTCTTGATTTAAAATTTCTAGAGAAATAGCAGTTCTGCCAGGTAGGGCATTCCAGAATATCTAGTGAGAGTGAGAGAGTGAGAATGCTCTGGAGCCTGCAGACTTCGTTTTTACTCTCAGAATCACAAAAGACCAGCATGTTCTGAGCATAAGGCTCGAAACGGTACAAAAGGTACCAAGTCAGTAAGATAGGAAGGTGCTAGTCTGTGTAGTAGGTAAGTAGCAAAACCTTGAAGTCACATCTGAGGTAAACAGGGAGCCAGTGCAAGCTGGCTAGTATAGGGGTAATACGA
This sequence comes from Zeus faber, assembly GCF_960531495.2. Lineage (NCBI taxonomy): Eukaryota > Metazoa > Chordata > Actinopteri > Zeiformes > Zeidae > Zeus > Zeus faber. The sequence goes on along the minus strand of NC_137199.1, from coordinate 9,068,522 downwards.
CCAAACTTTCGAGTCCTAGTCAAGATTTTTCCTGCAGCATTTTGTACTAGCTGGATGCTTAAGACATTAAGACAATATTTGACATCGGAAGGCCAGACAGCCACACGTTACAATAATTTAAGTGAGATGTTACAAATGCATGGACTATGGTCTGCGCATCACTCATGGATAGAATGGGCCGTAGCAATATTGTAAAGATCAAAATATGCAGTTCTGGTCATGTTCTTATTATGAGGTGAAAAGAGAGCGCGGTCAAATATAACTCCTAATGTTGTCTCTAAGTTACTTTGGGTAATAGTACAGCTATCAAAGTTTAGAGTGGTATCGTTAAAAAAGGTGCTTATGTCTGGCAAGACCAATAATGAGCATCTGGGTTTTCTCAGAGTTGAGAAGCAAGAAATGACAAGACATCCAGACATTTATAGTTGGGTAACATCAGAATAACAGTGAAAGCTAATGTCATATTTACGTATGATGCCCCCAAGTGGCAACATATAGATACAAAAAAAAAAGTGCCAAGCACCAATTCCTGTGGGACCCCACAAGTAACATTACAATACTCAGAGGTCACATTGCTATGAATTACAAGTGTGTCCTCTCTGAAAGATCTAAACTAGGAAAGTGCCCAACCTCTAATGCCAATGAACATGTCAAGGCGATATTGTAGTAGGTTATGAACAACAGTATCAAAAGGAGTGCTGCGGTCTAGTAATAGTTTGATTGATGAGGTGTCGGCTGGAATTGTGATCAATAGTCCATCGCTTATCAAAGATTATTAACCACTTTTGTGACGGCCATCTCAGTGGAATGGAGTGCTCTAAATCCGGACTGAAACAATTCAAATAGACCACAAGAGGACATATGATCAGTAATCTGTTGTGTCACAACTTTTTCAAGAATTTGGGAAATTAAGTATGGATCTAATCATGGCTGTCTTAAAGGCCAAAGATACAGTGGCAGAGGAGACAGATGACTTAATATTGTCAATGTAAGCATAGAGGGTCCTAAGATTGGAAATAGCTCTAAGGAGTTTTAAAGGGAGTGGGTCTAGTAAGCAGGTTGTGTGTTTTGCTGCACTTACCAACTGTGATACAGTTTTAAGAGATACTGCATGAAGTAAAAGTAATCGTAATAGTGCCTGTTCCTGTCTTACTATTGGAGGGATTTGATTTGGGATGAGGCTGGGTGCCTTTAATATCTTCTCTAATAAGGTCAAGTCATTAACTGTGAAGGGGGAGCTGTTGAGAATAGGCTGTTGTTAAAACATGTATATTAGCATACCTACCATATGAAATAAAGTTATAGGATTATTTTTATTAAGACATGTTAACCTGGAGAAATACTTAATATTGGCTAACAAAAGAGAGCATTTGTATTTCAGCAAACTGCCCCATGCCTGATGGAACACTTCAAGTCTGATCCTACTAAGGGGTTCAGATGGGGAGTTCACATAAATATTAAAGTCACCCATAATTAATATATCCTCTGCCTGCATCACCATATAAGCAAATAACACCATATAAACAAAGTCGGAGCAATCATCTCTAAGAAGCTTGAGTAGGGACCAGGAGGATGGTAAATCACTTTTAGGTAAATAGGCAGTGGTGTTGGGGACTGCATAACAAGAACCTCAAAAGTTTTAAAGTTATTTTTCAATTTAAGATTGAAGTTAAGATTCGATTTAGAGATAAGGGAAATGCCACCACCTTTCATAGATGGACGCGCAACATGGGAGCTAACATAGTTTGGTGGAGAAGCTTCCTTTAGTGGTAAGAAGTCATTTTCCTAGGTGAGAAATCATTTTCTAGGATTGTTCTCACTTAGACCCATCCTATAGAGATGTTGGTCTCTGATCAAATGATTTTATCTAACAATGCTTTGGAGGGGATTGGTCTTATATCCATTACACAAATTCTCATTAAAGTAGGCTGATTGCCACTATTCCTTCCCTGATATTCATTTTATTAAGATCACATTGTAAAGAGCCTGGTTTGTATTTCGAGGAACTACAGGCATGGAGCGAAATTGATCATGTCGGTTTCTGGTAGGAAGTGCTAAGTGCTGGTAACCCTGTGATAAGGAGAGAAAACCGTCTGAGCATTATGACCAACTGAACACTTTAAACTTGTTTGGGGTTTGGGTGTTGTGATTATTAAATGTTCAGGGTTATAATTACTCTTACAGGAAATTGGCTGGGGTGTTTAGGAGGGTTATGTCTATTGTTGATTATAACAGGAATAGTCAATGAACGTGTTGGATTTTCATGTAATGAATATAGACTCACTGACTGTCAGGTGATGAATTTATTGCAGGAGTAAAGAGTAAGTCCATGTTCATAGATAATAGACCCGATCCTGTATGGTTTGGATGGAGGTGATCATCCTTAAAATGATCTGTCCAATTGTATGTAGGTGGTGAAATTGTTCACATAGGAGATGGCTCTGTTATAGCAGTAGCCCTTTAGCCAGATGTACATTTGCCTTAATCGGCTCAACTTTACGTCGCCAGAACGTGTGGAGAGTAGTGGGCCTGACACAATGCATTGTTTGCTAGTGTTCGACAGTTCAAGTTTTTGAGGCAGACAAGATCTTTTTCTGATTGCTGCATCTTAAGGTCGTTGGTGCACACAGGCACCACAACAGCGGAGACAGACGGGAGATGATTATGCAGCTGTGGGATGGCGATGTGAATATCAGCGACGCAGGAAGCGTGGCACCTGTTGCGGCACCTGTTGATCTGGACAATATGAATTATGGATGACCCAACGACATACACGGGGGAACAGTCAGCATGACTGTCCTCAACAGCCACGTTGGATGACGTCCCAGGGTGCACACCGACAGAGGAGCAAAGTAGAAGTCCCGCTTGATGCTCGGCCAGCAGGAGAGCGTGAGCCACAGAGGCTGCATGTCTTCCATGAAGATGGACAGACCAATGGATAGGCCGCCCAGGCCAGGTCACACAGGAGGAGGAGGCTGGCAGCGGTGGAGAGCATCACGGTGCACTCGATTACACAGGGCATTGCATCGCAGGTATTGTCCAAAATCAGAGAATCAGTCAAAGCGGGGATCAATGCCAAAATATACGTATAACAACAATGCAAACAATCCAAAATGAACTACTACAACTGCTACTCCCAATACAATTTCTACAATTACTACTTCTGTGACAACTAACCTACTACTACTATGACTACAACAAGCCTTATACAACTGATACTACGACTAATACAATTTCTACAACTACTACTACTTCTGTTACAATGACAAACACTACAACAACTACGACAAATACTAATGACCTCTACTAAATATGACTAATATACTGCTCAAACTACTACTACTATTACTACTCCTACAACTACTGCTACTACTTATTTTACTACTACAACAACAACTACTACTTTTATCATCGCTACAAACAGTACTACTACTACTATTGCTACCTCTACAACCATTACTACTGCTACTACTACTACCACTACTACGACTACTATGACTACAACTGACTACAACAGCAACATTACTATTACAAAAGCTACAACTACAACTACTACTATTACAAGTTGGCATTGGCATTGGATCAGAACCCCCTACTTTTCGATCATCAATTTGCAAGGTCTGAACAGCATCTTGTCCAAGCTTCAGTCGTCCCCTTCAACGTTATGCGAGACTCATCTGGAATTCTGTTCCTGCCTTGTTTATATATTCTGCAATATATCTTGTGTCATTTTGACAGAAAGCATGTCTGAGTGCATGTTTTTCACCAGGATTTGGAATTCCCAAATGTTGCTGAATGTCTTGAGGCAGTTGCGCTGGTGTGGTTTGATGGATTACTTTTTCAAAATACGTATTAAATAACTGTTACTATGGTCCACGGTTAGCTTGGATGCCGGGCGACAACAGTATCTTTGAGGCCGGAGCTGGTTAGGTCACAGTCTGATTTGTGTCTATAACACGTAAAAGAGATACTCCAATTTTGGGAGAAAGCATCACTATCTCAGTGCTGAGCACACAGCGATGAAATTGGTATTGACCTTCTCGTATCTATCTGGGTAAGACAGACAAAAAGCTTGTTTCCAGAACATAGTCACAGTTATTTCATTTCTAACTTTTTTTCTCTATCCAATTTCATAAATTTCACAGTGGAGATGGATTGATGGATTTTCTGACTATTATATCTTACCTAGAGACAGTCACCGTCCCTGAGCAGCGTCACCCCTCCACGTCTCCGTCACCGCTTCATACAGGCTGTTGACCAGTATTGACTTGAAACCCCTCCTGTCCTCACCCTGTCTACCTGATGTTGGTGAAACGACCTTCCTCCACCTCCCCTTTTTTATGACAGCAGAGTTGCTCCCATCTCGAGTGGCTCTCATCTTGTCAATCCAAAAGCACGTGTTTGTGTGTGTGTGAGCGTGAACGGCCACACACACACACACACACACACACACACACACACACACACACACACACACACACACACACACACACACACCTCAAGTGGATATAAAACCTTTACATGGGTTTATCGACTTCGGGGAGTCCTTGGGAGCGGAGCGGCAAGTAACGCTTCGTCCCTTGCGTGTTTGGGTCTCGGTATGTTCATGCATGATGAAATTGGATTTGTACACACACACACACACACACACACACACACACACACACACATGCATGCACGCATATCTGGAGTAAACTGATGTAGAAAATAAAAGATATTGGAATAAAACACACATATACACACAATGCGTATCAGACCCATAACATTTATGGAAATAGATGCATCACATATACACACAGGCAAACACATACAATATTCACACTCACACACTCACACGTGAACTGGCATTCACCTCTCCAAAGGGTTGAGCTTGTGACAACCTTAATTATCATTTATGACAATGTTCTTTAACCCGGGGCGTTTGTCGTACTAGTCTGAGGTTTTTGGCTGGAGTCATGTTTTTTCTCTTAATTAAAAGGAGGGGTGTAGCTGTTTTTACCTTTTCACCCCCAAAGGCGGAAACAACCTCGAAAGATGTGCAACCCCACCTGCCAGACCTTGTTTACACATTCGTTCTGTTCTTGACCCATGAACAGGTGTACAAGTGTTAAAAAGGCAGCCGTCCTCTGGAAATGGCGGCCGTTGTTCGTCCGTGATATTCGTTATTCCATAGAAAATAGCGTGAGATGTCCTTGGAAAATGCTGTGTTATGTATGTAAAATATTGCACTGTAATGTTATGTATTATCTCTGCCGCGATTCTATGGAATTTTCAAGGTCGGTAGAGATTAAATGTATTTTAAATTTGAAGGACAGGTAATAGATTTACTACTTAGCATGAGAATATTTCAGATAATTCTGCTTCATGATTGACTTTTACCCACGTTTTTATGGGTCAGTTGCAGACTTGTTATATGTGGCGATGCAGGATTCCAAAATGATTCGTTGGCTGCGAAAAGTATCTTTCAAAATGACGTGTGATTCAGGAAAGATTCTCTCCAAAATGTTGTTTGTTAATTTGTTCTTGATGAAGGGCTTGACACCAAATCTAATTTTAAAATGGATTTTAAATGTGAGATCTCCTCAGAAAATACTGTGTCGCATGATGGAACTGTAGGGTTGTTTTTTCAAGTCTCAAGTGGCAAAACCTTACGACTCAAGGTTAGTTAGGGATTGAATATGCATATGTTATTAGAATGTTTCAGATAATTCAGCTTTTTAGATTTTATTTTACCAACGTATTTATGCGATGATTCAGTTGAGACTTGTTATACAAGATTCTCAAGCGATTAGTTCCAAGCGAACAATATATTTTAAATCATTCTGAAGTCGCGTGTCACTCAAGCAGAAGCGTTTTCTTTTCTTTTTTTTCAGGGCGTTTTGCTTTTCTCATTTGGGGGGTAATGCTAGGGGATGCCGTTGAATTTTATGTGAATGTGAAGCTTTGGATTCTGTTTAAAATGTGAACTTTGAGACCTGTGATCAAGGTCTATAGCAGGGGTCGGGAACCTATGGCTCGCAAGCCAATTTTGGCTCTTTCGATGACGGTATATGGCTCGCAGACAATGTTGAGCTAAATTATTTTTATCACAATTAACAAGTAATAAATAATTATTCTGTGACCTTTTTCAGTAAAACGCGTAAGAGAAATTACAATTTTAAAAGTACAATTCATAATTTAAATGTGGCGGACAACGTCAAGCACCGGCTGCGGACCACAAGAGGACCCCGGGGCGCCTTTTACTCGGCGCCCTGCCCCTCCTGGGTCTCTGCTCAGGCGCCACTTGTGGGAGTCTCTGCCCACAGGTGAGGGTTTAGGGAGGGGGACGGAGTCTTTCTGGCCGTGGTGCGCCGACATGGCGAGAGTTTTATTGTTCATTTCAATATGCGGCACACAGGACACAATTACATATATCACTGAGAATTATTATAATAATTGTGGATAATAATGATCCTCTTGGGCACAGGAGGAACGGCGTTCCACTGCTGGGCTGCTTACGAGCCCGTTTTCAAGTACTCAGAGATGTGTAATACATTAAAAATGTATGCCTTACTTAAAAAATGCATGCATTAAATTTTATTTAATATTATATGGCTCACAAGGAAATACATTTAGAAATATTTGGCTTTTATGGCTCTGCCAACCAAAAAGGTTCCCGACCCCTGGTCTATAGAAATACACTTAACTTTATAAGGTCCCACAGCTTTGGCATCGAATTAAAAAGTAATGTCTAATTGAAACTAATATCTAAATGAAAAGGATAAAATTATGTTTCAAAGAAACAAATACTGTCGGGCTGAGATCCAGAACGTGGTCTCGGATGGTGTCACAGTTAAGCTCTACTTTCTTTGTAATTGTTAAAGCTAAAAGAAACAAGTCATGAGATTTTTACATATAAATAAGTAATAAAACATTATAAGGATATTATCTGTTATTATCTTTTGTTTTCTTTGTTTGGTATAACTTTGCGATCTCATTTCTTGCTCCAATGTAAAGTCACTACACTATCAATTGGAGCATGTTCCTCCTGGATCCCACCGTCATGGCTAACGTGGGCCAAATAGCTGTCCTTGTCAGATGAAAGCTGCTCTCTCGCTGAATACAAACAACAGACCAGGTTCTTGTCTTCAAAAACCCATCTCTGTAACAAATCTTTTACTTTTGTTTACACTTTTTTCCTCAGACATTGGGTTAGAATTGTTTTGTACTTCTGTGCTCAGAAGTGGAATAAGCTTGTGGAATATGTTTGTGAGTCATAGTTTTCTTTATATATGATCAAAAAAGTAACCAAAGTTTCACAAAGTTCCCTTCCCAATTGAGAATAAAAAAAAATGCTGTCAAGTCAAGTCCCACTTTATTTATAGAGCGCATTTCATACCAGGCAACACAATGCGCTGTGCACAAATATATGAAGGAGAAGGAGATTTCGCTCAAAAATTTTGCTCTTTTGATAAACCAGATGGATACAAACCGATTCCTTCATGTGACATCAAGGACACAGTCCCAGGTGTTTTATCTACCGCATCACAAAAATAGCTTTTGGGAGAGGTGACTAAAGTGAGAAAGTGAAAAAGTCATGCACATACTCTGATTGGACAATTTGCTCAAGTAAAGAGGGGTCACGCACCCAAAATGTAACACCAGCTCAATGTAATAATACACCTCTCAAGGGGGTGTTTAGATAGGTTGATCTACCAAGATTAAAAATAAACACACAATGTAACAGAAGAGGATACAAGTGATTAACAAGTGAAAAAAATAAATAAATAAATAAATAATGATAATTACAATAATTATACTACTAATACCAGATTAAACCACTTTCCAGTGCAAATATTATTACTTATACTAATAATAATAATAATAATAATAATAATAATAATAATAATCGACACCAATTACAAATATTGGAGTTCCCATGGAACTTAGTAGCAATTTGTGTTGTCACTCCTCCTTAAATCAGCATTAGTAAATTAGTTAAATTTTCCTAGTTTCCCTTGAACGCAGCATCCACTCGTAATTACACGGTGAGCCCTCTCTTTCTGTCTCTCTCTCTCCCTCCCTCGGTCTCTCTCTACACTTCACCACTTAGTGGACATATCGCCCACAGCCGCACTAAATACGCAGTGGAGTCATATCTGCCAGTGGAGGGATTTTCTGATACATTTGTGCGGACGTTCAGTTCAGCCATTATGGCTGCAAAAAACGACAGCCCTCTCTGACTATTACGCCCTAATTTTTCCCCTCGAAACTAACTCACTCACTCACACACACACACACACACACACACACACACACACACACACACACACACACACACACACACACACACACACACACACACACACACACACACACACACACACACACACACACACACACACACACACACACATACACGCGTCCGTGCTGACACACAGACATGTCATCCTGGCTTCTTTTCTGAATAATGAGCAACTTCGGGTCAAATCAAACTGTTTCCATCGCATTATTTGTGCTTTCCAGAATAGCGTGTTAAGATTTGGTTACATCCCTAATACTTACTGGACCATTTCTAGGGGGTAAAAAAAACACACTATCTTTTCAGAAAAGTATTTTTGTTGCATTTCCCTTGGCATTCTCCGACACTTAAACATCTTTACCACATTTTTACCTCTGGGACCTCCTGCTGCTGTCGAGGGCTCGTTGCAATATTTCGTAATATTTCTGCTCTGTTTAGTCACCGTATTTAATAGCTCTGTCATGAGTTGGTAAATCATTGCTACCAGCCGGGAAGCCTGTCAGTACTTGGCATTTTACAAAATGCATTTCTCTTTTTTAGGCCCCCCTCCCCACCCCCCGGAAATATATGGCAGCGTTGTCAAAATGAACGCATCATATGGGTGTTTAGCCAACACTTTTGTCCAAAGTGCATTTGTCAGTTGTGGTGAAACCAACTGTACATCACCGTCAAAGTCAGCAAAGCCCTGAAAAAAAGAACAAGTAACATTGAGAAGGTTCTTTCAGTTTAATGGAATAAACCAATGCAGGGTTGGACAGAGGGAACAAGGAGGAAGCACACCCTGGTTAGAGAAGGGTGGAAGGGCTTTGAACATGGACCGTGGATCCGACTCCTCCTTGCTATGATGGTGCCAGGTGACCTCCCAAAGTCCGGTTTGAAGTTTGGAACAATGACCATTGATGGTCAGGTGTCGTAGACATGGAGGTGCGGTTCAGTGCGGCACCCCGCAGGCGAGCGTCAACTCTTACATTGACTGGAGCATGGGAAGCCCGATGGGAAGCCAGTCGTGGCCCGAGACTCACGAGCGAGTGGATCGTCTGGAACACATGCTTCGAGCACCTCGGGAGACGAGAGTCGCTCCTCCAGGAGTCGTTCGCTCATGACTCAAGGCACACGGGCGTTCTCCGAGTCTCGAAAAAAATCAGAGAGTAGCTCAAGCCAATGTGTCCTGAATCGATTCGCGAATGAGAAGAGCCGCGGTTCACACATGCACTTCAAGCAGCCCAGCTATGAGTCGGACAAGCTTGTTAAGTGTCAGTTGTGCGAGCGAGAGAGTGAATCCTTGGCCAAAAAGGTCGCAAATTTTAAATAGGTTTTTAGACCATTGTTCCAATTGAATCCAATTATCACAGTCGGAACATTTTATAAATCCTTTTACTGAGTGACTCGTCAGGAACTACTCGCCACTCTTCAAGAACTATTCTCCCCTCTCTATTTCTTTCTGCTTCTTAGTATTCCTCCCTCTCGCTCTGTCTCTCTCGCCCCTCCTATGGAAGCTTAACCTCACATTGTTGGCTAATGCACGAGCCAGAGGCCTGTCTCTCGCCCTCTCTCTCTCTCTCTCTTCCTCTCTCTCTCGCTGTCTCGCTCCCTCTGTAAGCATTCAAATCCTGGCGCTCACACGGTAAAAATAAGGTTTTTCTGGGGTCATTTGCTGGAGGGCTGGACTGCAACCGGACTATTCTCTCTCTCTCCCTCTCTCTCTCTCGCACGCACGCACGCACCCACGCACACACACGCACACACACACACACACACACACACACACACACACACTAATAAAACAGCCCTGATGCTACACCCGTCACAGTCATATGTTTTAAAAAACTGACTGTTTTTGCTGTTTTGTGTGTGACCGTGCCTAAAGTGATATGTGTTCTTCACACAAATCCCCTCAAAATTGATCCACAATGTTATTTTTTGCTGATAGCACTTTGTGGTGGATGTTATCCACGCTGTACAGTATACTATTTAATTATAATCCTGCTAATGGCTAAAACAAACAAATACAACCCCCCAAAACAATGAAAATAATAATAATAGCTTATATTTAGTGGCCAATAGCACATTGCCCCATGTTAATTTCCCCTATCTTTTAAGAAAGAATTAATTTAAATGAATGGAATTATTCTATCCATACCCTTTGAGCTTAAAACCAACCAAATACATTAGTGAATATATAAGTGATGCTATGTCCCACTTGTACCGTGTATTAGAATATTTTCCATGCGGCATGTGACATATAATCATTTAGATATATGAACTGCATACAGTATAAAAACTTTATTTAAATTAGACAATAATATTAAATTGTTTTCTTTGTTTATTAAATTATGTTTCTTTCCTTAAAAAACAATAAAAATTATATATGAGAAAAATATATTTTAAAATATATATGTATATTTTTTGGTAAAATAAAAACCTTATTCAAATTTGATCAAATTAATGGTATTTGCTTTTTTATTCATATATTTTCTTTTCAGAAAGGACAGTTCTGCAGTGCTATACTTTAATCTACTCTGTCTGGTGATAATGATCAGAGCTAACAGTCCTTTCACACCATTTTGTTCATGTTAATTTGTTCAGCGCCTAAAAATAAACAATACAAAACACAGACACACACAAACCATTTGCTATTTTTTGTTGTATTTGGTTGGGTGGGACACACACATCTGTATACAGTATATACAGTGTGTGTGTGTATGTGTGTGTGTGTGTGTGTGTGTGTGTGTGTGTGTGATTATATATCGTATATATATATACATTTTTATACACATACACATTTTTTCCCCTCCATGTGCTTTGCATTGGGCAGAATGTAACACCTCGTGGTTGAGCAGGCAGGAATTACATTTCTTTTTTCAGCGTAAGCTCAGTACACCGGCGGCTATGACAAGTGCATCAAGCCCGGCCAAGCCGCTCCATGCACAAATGCATTCTGACAAAGGCCCCCCACTGCCACCCTCGATGCGCTTAGTGTGTGGATGTGTGTGCGTGCATTCTCGCAAAGGCCTGTGTGTAATGTTCATGTTCATGTTTGCCTGTGTGTCTGGCTGCATGTGTGCACCCCCCGCAGACAAGGTTTTTGAGCTGACACAACAGGGTCAAACACTCACAGCGTGATCAAACTCTTCTCCGCCAAAAAACAAACAAATTCTCTGCGAGTACGTGTGCATGTGCATGACATGCACTGTATTCAATTGGCTTTAAAGAAACATGTTTTTCTCTTTAAAAAATGACGGCCTGAAGTAGCCAGCCTTGAACACACCAGCGTTAGCCTGGTTTGTAGCCCACAGGACTCACGGGCCCATTTTTTTTATTTTCTTCATTAAAAAACCCTGAATATGAATAAGCGAGTTAGGAGGAGAATGAATGCAAGGATGGATGGCGTAGTGTCCAGTTCTTTGGCAACGTCCTGAGTCAAGTGCTGCCCACAGAACATTTTCAATGGTGTTGTCCAGATGGGCCCACCCCACCCCCAAGGCCACAGCGGAGCAGAATTTATGATTTCAAAATGTAATTGTACGATGGAGAGCGAATCAACTGTGAGTCACACGAATCAGACAATGAATCATTACTTAGCGTCTTTAAATTTCAAGGAGGGATTCAATAGTCACACCAAGGCAAAATACCGAGGCAAAGAAGGAATACTAAAGGACAAAGCACCGCTTGGAACAGTATTTAACACTGTGTGTATATAAAATACATTGATGCATTGCTGTATGTAATCTAAATCTAAATGTACAATGTACTTGTGTAGTGCCCATTCAAAACATGCCTGTTCATGAAAGTCACGACGACTGAAAAACAGTCGACAACTGAAACCTGCGTCGTGCTTTTGAATAAACTTGCTGTTTGCTTGTTTATTCAAAGTTTAATAAGACTATGTAACTGTTAATACAGCACTTATTAACAGTTAACTATGCTTTTACTAGCGTTAATAAGACTATACAAGTGTTAATACAGCATTTATTAACAGTTAAATATGCTTTTACTAGCATTAATAAGACTATACAAGTGTTACTACAGCATTTATTAACAGTTAACTATGCTTTTGCTAGCGTTGATAAGACTATACAAGTGTTAATTACAGCATTTATTAACAGTTAACTATGCTTTTTGCAGCTACCAGATCTAAAGTGAGAACAATGCCATATTAGGGATAATAAGTCCTTTATTATGCACTTATTAACAGTAACCATGCTTTTTGAAGATCCCCATCTGAAATGAGCACTACATGTAGTCAATGTTGATCAAATCTGAATAAAATATTATATATAAATACAATATTTTCACACTTTTCTATTTTATATTTAGTTATTTTTGACATCAAAATCACAATAATTCCATGTATGTACATCCATTTTAATGTTTTGTTTGCTGTATTATTTGATTGTCAGAGAGAGAGAAAGAGAGAGAGAATATGTAAGTGCATTATAAAGTGTGTATTAATAATTTTATGATGCTCATAAACATTAAGTGTTACTGTGTAATAGTCATTTTCAATTATTTTCAAATTATATTTATCATTGAAAATGTTATATAAATAAAATAAATTAAATACACGGAGCATTTGAGTCACAATATTCCTCTCCCATGAGAAACATTAAAATAAAAATGAAATAAATACGCAAAGAATTTCAGCGACATATTAAGTCCGGGTGCCGCCACATGGCAGCCCACTGCTCCTGGATACGTCAGTTACTAGGCTGGTAAAATGCAGAGAAATACATTTTGTTGCCTCAGTACTTGTACTCTATGCAATGACAATTATTTGAATAAAATAAAAAAGAGCGACAACGGCGTCATTTTCGCTTGAGGACGTAAAACCGTGGAAGCATGGAATAAAGGACAACTTTATTTAACTACAGTGTTGTTATTCCTTTCATATCGATACATATGATACATGATGAGAAGAACGCACAAGGAAATACAATGAATAGTGGAATCCTGGATAGGAAAGGTGTGGAGTAGAGCGACTGCTCTCGTAAATCCTCAAACTGGAATAAATGTGCGTATGCATGAGAGCTCTATTTAGCACTGCGGTTACATTAAATAATATGTACATTTGCATGTTACATAATTTAGATTTGATGGCAGCGGCTGCAGTTCCAGTGTCAACACTCTTTAAAGATTCTCTGTGTGTTCTCTGTGCGCATCAGGCGGTTGACTAAACATAACTCACAGAATTAAATTCAAGCTCATAATAGTGATAATAAAGCCTTTATTTGTTGGGCAGACTTTGCACATAGTGTATGAACTGCTTGAACCTGCTATGGATAATTTATGAGAAGTTGTTTGGTTGATTTGAGACGCAGAAACAGCTTTTTCGCCAACGTCTGTTTTCAAGTCGGGTTAAAGTGACTTATTTTCAGTAACTTGCTGAAATCACACAACGTTTAAAGTTAGCGTTAGGTTACAAAGTTAGGATTAGTTAATACAATTAAAGAGTTAGTTAAAAGAGTTAACTTTCTAGTAGCTTGTTAAATATTACTTTAATAGGTCGAAAACGATTCGCTTGAACCAAACAAATCTTTCAAATGACTCAAGAGACAGTAGTCACTCCAGAAAAATCTTGTGAAAATGGCGTAATGAGTAAACGAGAAAACATTTCAGTTACATCACTTCAGCCCTTTTGTCAATATGAACTCCGGAAAACGGGTCCAGACATCGACCGGAGTTGCCCTTTCACACATGTAGCCCACATTAGGATATTGTCTCGTACTGGTCAGACGCGTTCTCACCTACTGAAAATACTCAGCTTGGTTTAGGCGAAGGACGGCGCCTGGGTAAAGCGCGCAGGAGGCAGAATGTGACACATTAATTATGCTGCGGAAATCGTAGTGTTTAATTCATGGATATCAAAAATAGCTTTTTGGATCCGTGTCCAGCAGTAGCCGGACGCGGAAATATTCTGGGCAGATGTTTTGCAGAACTTTGACGATGTGCAGTGGAGAAGTCATTTTTGCATGTCCTGGTGTATGTCTGTTTAGAAAAAGCGTCGTCTGATTTCTTAATAAAAACCCTTCAATGTACACTATTCTCCCAACAATGACCTGCTCTATTCACACACGGACTCAATCGGACATTACGAGGACTTTGTACAAGGGTGCTGGCTGGGTCCAATTTGTGTCCGGTCCAACTGATTCGGACATTTACGTTCATACATACAGCCGGGTGATGTCTAGATAAATTCAGGGTTACAGTGCATGTGTGAAAGCAGCTGTAGTCTACGTTTGCAGCATGAGGATTATGTCCAACGAGGGTCATTTTAGTGAAAACATTCACAAACACATCCTCCGTAGAAGATAACAATGTGTTTATTTCACATTTTGACAAAGACAGAGTTTCATTCACATCACTTCATTGAAAATCGAACAACCAAACATCATGGCAGCCCCGTTGACGATAACAAGAAAGGTTGGTTGCTCACCAGGATGCCTCACTTAAAACCTGGACTGATATGAACAAAAACCCCCAGGTGGGAACAGGCAGACCGACAGAACGAAAGAAGAGTAAAATCAGTGTGAAAAAGTAAAAAGAGTGCATGAAAGAACGCAAGAAGGAAAGAGAGGGAGAAGGGAGAAGTGAATTGGACGCCAGGCAGACGGGAGAGGGGCATTGTGGATAAGGACGCAATCAAGATGCCGTTTGAATATGCAGCCCACATCACAGGCTTTTCATCCTTTCATTTAATTAATTTCAAAGCAAGAAGAAAAAAAACAGATTTCAATCTGAGACAGAGAATACACGAAACGGAGACGAGAATAATTAAATTGAAATATTCACGAACAGTTCATACCTTTCTCTCCCTCTATTCCTCCTCTTGCTCTCCCCCACTTCACGCTCCCTCACCCATTCCATTCCGCTCCTCTATCTTTACGTTTCCCTTGCTCTACACTTATCTCCCTCATCCGTCCTCTCTCTCCCTCTCTCTCTCTCCCTGCCTTCCTCTCTTGCTCTTGCGGTGTAACACAGAGGATGAATCCTCTTATTAAAACCCATTACAGCAAGATATTTGCACTGCAAGTTGTTTCTAATTCCCCTCGTGTAGATACAAGCTTTAATAGTGTTGTGATATCAGAAGGCGAAGCCGAGGCGAGCGCCGAACAAACCGAGCCCCAATGTTCAGCAGCGGAATGACATCTAATTATGGATTTCAGTCGACACGCTGATTTATGCCATTGTCAAACTGCTGCTTCTCTGCCACCGGCGCTCTGTGCAGAAACAAGGGGCTGAAAGCACTGGGACAATTGTAATTTCTTTTTTTTTTGGCCTTTAGTCTACTAATAATACATGGTGCGAGATATCCTTACCACCCAAAAAGTTACACTATCTTCATCCCCTTACTTCTAGTGGCTAATTGAAATATAGTGTCTCAGTTTTACATCAAACATAGTCCTGATTTAGGCAGATATGGCCTGGCCTTTGGATCACTTTGTGTTCCTGATGCTCTTCTTTTAATTATGCACTATCCAGTGTACGTATTGTTGGATTAATTGGATTTCTTCACTCTGAAGTAGTGTTGAAGACTCATGGACGGTTCGGTCGTGACAAACAAATCTTTTGAATGGCTCAGGAGTCGAGAGTCCCTCCAGCAAAATATCTTTGGTTGCGGTGGTGATTGGATGTGACTGAATTTTGCTTTGCATTCTAACAAAAAGAAGAATAACTACGACAGAATTAAATCATTCTTTATTGCTGAGTGACTCGTCAACAACCAACGCTCATGACAGAGTCGAACCTTTCACCACTACTTTGAAAGAAGATCGTCTGAGATTAGACGAGGGCCAAATGTAATGCAGTGTAAAAACTGTGCCAGTTAAGTCTATTTACTGTAGCAAAAAAATCTATCTCGGAACCATCCTTTCCAAACATTCATTCACAGGGTCCCTTCATTCATAAACTTTCGCTCAAGGTTATTGATTCAAATTGGTACCTCAGTGTTGATGAGAATCTGATTCATTCATCACCAGTCGCAATAGCGTTGCTAATGTGTGAAGTTCAATTACTGACCCCACCCCATTTCATGTGTGGAAAAAGGAAGTGAAATTGGAGGTTGCCTAACATTTAAAATCTCTAACTTCCAAGGCAGCCGCTAATGGCCATTTATCATTTCCAAGTACCTGAAGGATGAACTTGTATCTAAGCATTGTGATCGCAAAGTAATTAATAATGGTGCTAAGAGTTCCCCTAAATGGCGCCAAAACTTTGTAGCTAAGAGTTCAGCTACAAAGAGGGAAGGGGTTGACCTTGTGGCTATGGATTATGTTGTGTTTAATATATATTACACCTATTGGTTATGTATTTATACATTTTATGTGGCTTTAAAGCTTTGTGAATAACTCCTGGACTTAAAATGTGTAAAACAAGGTTAGGACTAGGACTTTCTTAGATTTTCTCTAAAAGCAGCCAGCTGCTTCTTTTAGCCTTAAGTTGTTTCATGAACTTGGCACAAGGAAAAGAAACATACTTGAAGTTTACTTTCAGAGCAAAAAAACTCTGGTTTCCCTCAGTCTTAGCATCATTGCCTGAATCAATTTCTGAGATACATTGGTCAATCCAGAAACCCAAGTCACCAATTTGGGAGAAGCAGAACTTGGGCTTTACATAAGGGGACATCCCCCAGGAAAGCCTTGTTGAAATGAAAGTGAAACCAACCCTGCTTTACAAGTCAACCAAGATCTAACAACCAAGACCTTCAGACCCTGACTTTTTGGCTCATTCATTTGGTTCTCTCTTTCTCTTTCCTGTGCAGAGTAAGGGTTCACCCGAGTTCCCCAATGTTGGAGCAGTGATTAATGGCTAAACTGGACAACCTGGAGCCCCTGCTTTAGCTTTAGCTACAGTTTGAACCCCAAATCCACTCCACCGCCACCTTTCTCCAAACTTGTAAGGACAATTTTTGTTTCTCCCTGTTATTTCTCAACTGCAGGGATGCATGAATGATCTCATGTAATGTTGTAGAACATTTTTCCTGTCGAATTTCCTGACTAGTGTCACATGCATGATGGACACATGTGCCTTGAGATGATCTACGTGTATATGACTGAGTGATTATTAAGAAGTGACAGCTGAGCATTCCCCAAATGTTTTTAGCCATTTGCGGAGCCTACTTCCAGCTCTTGCTACTCACTTATTCAGTCCTTGAATTGTGGAATTTTTCTTCATAATTAGATCGGTTTTGATCGGTACTTGATTTGTTTTATTTCATAGGAAAATGCTGAGGATTGAACCATTCTCAAATATGCACATTGAGGAAGAGTCAGTGTCAGCCAATCTGGTTTGGAATAACACAAAGTAATTGACATTAGCAGCTATTCTGAGGAAATCAGATGTTGTGTTCGATATCAATATATCAGGATCACTAGGAGAACAATGTAAGGTGCTGAAAAACCTGCCTGAAATTCCAAAAATTCTGACATGTCCACAATTTTGATGTCCAAACGATGCCCTAGTTGAAATTGAGACATGGAGCCATGCAACAACATTTGTCTTGATTATATCTGCATAAAATGACAGGCCTTGGGGATGGAAGGGTTCATCTTGGGGGCAACTAGCAGCAGGAAAACTAAGGAATCATTGTATTGTTTGGACAATGCAGTGTGGGCAACAACAATAGAGACAGGGCATCCATCAATGCACCAGTTAAAGACACTAGACATCCTTTATGACTTTCTGTTTGGGTCGGACAGCCGCACTGATTATAATGGTGGTGGGTGTCGATACTTGTGGGCTACATGTGCATTGTCGTATTGCAATCGGTGCAATTTTCATCAAAGGATGTTTGGCGGACAGGCAACCCCTGATTCAGATACTGTGAATCGACCAAGTGCTATAATGAATATGTCTGCTCAAGCCGTAATTCATACTGCCGTTTGACAAGAACGTTTCTGTTTGATCCTCAGATGACTGTGGGCAATAAGTCATAATTCAAGGTTGGCAAAGCCTTCTGAAGAGCATCTTAGCACAATTGCTTTAGATTTTTTCATCTTAAAATAAAACACCAGCTGTTCAGCTGTGTGAATAGATGATCCTCATCTCTCAAAGCATTAATTATTGGTGCAGATAAACGGTCAATCAGCCTCATTGCTGAGCCTCACAGTCATTCATCTGGGATGAATGTTCAATCAGACCACAGGGCAGTAGACTTGGCTTCTGTTATGTACCACTTGATAATCAGTGCCTGCAGTAATTGGGTTGGGTTAACACTTTGCAATCTGTCTTCCACGGCAATGCAGGCAGCGGGGAAATGTATTTTGATACTTCATAACGATAGCTCTTTGGAATGGAAATTCACAGAAGTATGCATGCACACATACACATGCATAACAGTATCTGTAATGTTTCACCTGATTACAAGGTCGATTAACACCTCTCCATATTACCATGCAGAGACATCCTGTTAGGTGTAAGTAGACGGATCAGAGAATTTGTCATCACTTGAGGCTTAAAAACCCAATTGAATTTGCAATAATACATATCTTTGAGGTACTCACAACCATGTCGTAAATATGTTGACATAAAGGACAACTTAACTTCAATATTCAATATGAAGTGTATTTATATCCTGCAATTCACATCTTTATTGCTCAGTCACAAGCCTATGCATCATTTGAGTTTATTGTGTTTGTCGAAGAAGGCTAAAGCTACTGTGAAAGAAAAATCGTGAAAGACACGTCAATGTACCCAATCAAATAGACACAACAACAAATCAATTTGAAAAATGTGTCAACGCTTCAATTGAGAAAGCAATCTAGCAAATAAAGTTGTTTAAACTTAGTAACCAATCAAAACAGCACAGCCTCTTTGCCGGTAATAGCAACTGCTGTCCAAGTTAGATATGGGCGAGTTGGAAGAGCCCTTAAATAAAACATTTGATATATTTAGATTTACGTTTGTTCATTTTGCAGACACTTTTGTCCACAGAGACTTACATGAGAGGCTAGAAACAATGAAAGCATACTGTACATCGACCATTGGAGCAGCCTCGAAGTGCTTAAGCGCATGAACACCTGCTTCTAAATTCAATCAGATACAAGTGCAGGAAAGTTGTAAGGAATCAGAAAAAAAAGTTGTTTTATTGGTAATTTAATTTTTATTTAAATTTTTATAATATATACAATATTAATTTCAATTTGCAAGTCAGTCAATGTCACCATTTCAATAAAATATCAAAATGGGAAGAAATAAAAAAGATAGCTAACTTGCATCAAGGGTAAAAATTGTCAGGGCCGGCCCTGAGCACAAGCTGTATAGGTGGTCGCCTCGCCAAGAAGAGGAAGTAAAAATTAAAAAAATAAATTACATTTTGGAAGAACATCTTTATACATTTTTTGAATACAAAATAAAGAGATGTTGAGTGCCGCTCTACTCTGATGTCACGCAGGGGTGGACTTTATCGGCAGTACCAGCAGTTGACCAGACAGAACTCTGTGAAGGTGACCCTGATGATAGTACTGTTGGTAGCCAAAGCCTGGTTCTAGTCCCTGCAGAGTGGCTCACAAGCACCCCGTGGGCTGAAGTGTGGAAACAACAAAAAGGGGATGGCCATGACCCTTTCATGGAACTTTTCTCTTTATGCTGCTGTTTCTTCATATTACAACCATCAAAAAGTGATCCGCATCCCTCTCTCTCACTCTTCTCCTTCCGCATCCTCCCTTACACTGTTTTCTGGACACCTCACTCCATTAAGATGAACTGATGAACTGCAAAAAAACAAAACCCACCCATCAACAGGAAACCCGCCCCCCCCCCGCCCACACACACACACACAGGCACACACACACACACACACACACAGGCCCACACACACACACACACACACACTCACACACACACACACACACACACACACACACTCTCAGTGGTACAACACTAAAACACAGACAATAAAACAGTGAAAAATTCATTGGTGTGTGTCGTCGAAATTAAAAATGGATGACAAAAAAGGCCCAATAAAAGTAAGAAAAATGTAAGTTGTTGCTGTTGTTGCTTTACTTGAGGGAAGCTAGGTTAGTTTTTAAAAATGGTTTGCCTTGTTATTTTGTGATTTAATTGCAGAATAATTCACCAGAATGCAAGAATAAAGGTCTCTGAAACATTTTTTCTCTCCCAAGACCCCAGACTAATGACCCCCCCAACTAACAGTTTGTCAATGGCATTGAGTTGGATTGAGGTGAGGTGGCAACATCAGAGGGCAGGTTGGGTGGAGGGGTATGCAGTGTGGATGGGATGGTGGATGCACTTCTGTGGCCTGTGCACGCTGGGGGGCCTAAGGGGCAACATCTACAGATCTCGGGGCTCCAAAGAATCTAGAACCAGCCTTGGAAATAGTTTACCCATTTTAGCCTAAAGCTTTCTTGTTTGTTTATGAAACATCCTTGACTCATTGGAACAGGGTTGGAACCATCCTGAAAACAAATCTTGGATCAGAGACAGGGCAGGTGAAATCAAATGTGTTTGATTCAATTTAATAAATCATTGAACTAATTGAATCAAGGTTGGTCAATCAATCTTATGCACATAATAAAGATATGACAAGCTAACCCTATTTTCTAGATCGTATACATTTTGAATAACATAAAATAGCCATATTTCAGATGTTCCTGTACCTTTAAGTGGGCCAACATAGAAAAAATTATAGGTTTAAATGAAAAAAATGCAAATCCAAGAGTTGTGCAAATCTAGGTCAAAGCAATAAGTCATCATCAGCATATTGTAATGTGATAAAAATGATTCATCCACTCAATTCTAAAATTCATCCAAGGATATCAGAAGTGACCCTGATATTACAGCGCCACACTGTGTAGTTTTGCTCGACCATCACAGGCTCTCTTCAGGATAAAGGAACGACAAACATCCATTAGATGGGTGGAGAAACAATAAATGTTATAAAAATGTAGGATTAAATTTTTATCACACACCCCTTCCATCAACATAGAACCACTAAATCAAATTCCTCAGAGTGGCCGATGGCAAACTCTATAACCACGGCTTGATAGACGTGTGGGGGCAGGGTTTCCAAGCACTGTCATGGATGTTTCACATCACGATGATGACAGTTGTAGTGACCGTGGCACCGAGGGTGGCGACAAGGTTATCCTAAGCTCCAGCTTCTATCCGAGCCGTCCCCGATCTCTGTTCAGGAGATCGGAGGGCGGAGCCAGGGAAGGAGGAGCCGAGGACAGCTGATCCTAACAGGCTAAGGGGGTGGGGGCACAGGGGGTGATGGTTCAGACACTGACACAGAGACGTCCGGGGAAGAGAAACAGACAGAAGAGCGACAGTGAATCCACCATGAGATTCACGGGGGAGGGAAGGCATCAGCGATGGCGACAATTGAGTGTGACATCGACTCTGACACACATCCGCTCAGTGGGCTTTCAACGGGCACAAAGATAGGGAGACCTTTCTGATGTGGAAAACCAACTAATTCCCCCCAAAATGGTGAAAGGTGGCCTTTTTCTGAACAATATTAAAATTGTGATCTTATTTGCGTTTGTTGACGTCCTCTGGCAGGAATACACCAAACGGCTTTCAAAAGACTTAGCAACCCATCCCAGTAGTGCACACACTATAGGATTTACACAAGTCAGGTGGTCACAGGGGAGCCGAGATAAGACTTAATATATATAACATAATATCAAACCAACCCAAGACTTCCAAACTAGTGGGCTGATCTCAAGAGTCTGAAAGCAAATGACTGCTGGTGATGGAAGCGCACTCTTAACGACCCTTAAAACAAGAGATTTACCTCATCTTTTTGAACATTTGCCAGGCATTGGAAAATGCTTGCTAAGGTCCTTTGGTGGACACTAGACATTAGCAGCTTAGTGTGTGTCAGGGCTGTTTGGACAGTGATCAGCACATTTTGTGCACTGCAAACCAAAAAAGAAAATAGGTCAAAACTTGGGAGTATTCATAACATCAAATGGCTAATTGTCACCAGACTTTTGGTTCTTTCTTTTGCTTCCTGAGAAGAAAATATACATTTTACAACAAAGTTTCTAAATTTGCATTAACGCCCTCTATAATATAGAATACGGCAGCACTGCACCACTTCTAATCGGTCAATTAGTCCAATTGTCTTATTAGTATAATGTTCGGATTTAAAAGTGAAACATTTACTGGAGCTGTGTAAAGCTGGTATTACATGATGTAAAAGGATAGGAGTGACTAACGTGGTGATCTCAGTGCTTCACATTCTACGTACATTCACATCAGTAAGCTGGCTGTCTACCAGTCTAGCGGAGTGCTGTTCTATTTTGTTGTTTTATAGTCGTGACCAAGTAAACCATCGTCGTCCATCTTTAACTTACCTCCTATAATGCCAATATGTGTAACCACGTACAAAGTTCAGATGGTTCATTTTGAACAACTAGAGCAGGGGTTACTTAAACCTTTGTCTTAAAGCTCCACTCATGAATCTTAAATAAAGCCAGAGGTCGAAGAGCAATTCCAGCTAAATGCAACGACATCAAAGTCCAAAACCTCTCTAGAACGTTATGCAAATATATATAGCAGTGCAATGCAAGGGCTTTAACCATCGGGAGCAGGCCCGGAGTGGCGAATTGGGAAAAGAAGAAGATTCCCGGTGGGCTGCTGGTTATTGGGTGACGGGGCAATTATTTACAGTACATCACATTTACAATCATTTTTATCATCGCTAAATTTGCTGCAGTGTTTGATTTCAACACTTTTTTTACATCACGTTATTATGGAAAATTGTCCTGAACTCCTAAGGGAGAGCGGCTGAGCGCTTCCCTGGATTGAGGTGCTGCTTCACGGACAGCGGCAGCGCTGAAAGTCGGTCATTATTTCAATGGCATATTAGGGACCGTCTACCAATGACATTCAATTTTCAAAGTTCAATGGCTTTTTTTGTCGCGTGTGACTCCCTGCCCACTTTAGGGTCACATTTTGAAATTTGACATGTTTGTTTTTTCCACAAAATATAAAAGTGTAGAATCAGAGCTTCACAACAGGGTATCACTTGTGGGAATCAAGAAATATGTTGCAAGCTGTGACTTTATTAAAGAATAAGGTTTTGGAAACAGAAGTTGTAAGAAATCAGGCTTTAAATATATTAAATATATAGCATTTCCAGACTTTTGCAGCACAAAATACCCATTTCGAAACACAATTAGTGCTTGAAATGGTTACATTTAGTTAGTGCCGTCGTGAGATAGTGCCATCACCAGGGAACAGAATGCAAATGGCGGGATTCTTGTTTTCTGGGAGCACCCCGCTCAGCCTCCTCGCGCTGCCAGTTCCACGATATGATTGAGAGCGTCTGCCGCACTCTTCTCATAATCCATAACAAGACGAAGATGATGTTTTTGCGGCGATGTGAAATTTCTTGCTTCTCGTGTTTATTTGTTGTTGTTTCTTTAAACATTGTTTACGGAAGTGATCTCAGCAGCGGTGTCAGCGCAACATTTTTTTTTATCACATGAAGAAGGCGTGGTGTTTCATTCACGAGTGGATACACTTTATAAACTTATTTTTATCAAAACGGCTTCTGATTCTGACTTCACATCATGTTTGTATCATCTGCATGTTTGTAAGGGAATCGTAGGATCACCTGTTGTTCAAAAACTTGTTGGTGAATAGCTCAACTAGTTCTGATGGGGCACGCAGCCTCGACTTTTTAATATCTATGTAATATTTAAAAATCAAACTCAGTTTAGAGGAACATAAATCTGCTTTGATCTAATTTTGGACAAAAATAGGACATTTCAGATGTTATTCACACACAACACTACAGCGCTGCAACATACACCGGGTTGGGACGTGGTAGGTCACCTATTAATTCTGTTGACATCAAAATAAAGGTCTTAAGAGGCCGAAGGGGGGGTAATTTCCCTTCTTTTCAAATGCCTATGACAGGTATCTGAAGGTTCAGGCACCGACACCACCACCAGCAGTTACCACCAACTCTATTCAGACAGTAATCATTTCACTCTGACTGCATGTGGCCATTAGCGACGGTGTTTGTGAATTCGATGTACTTTGCAAACAGATAATTTGCATAGAAATGGGCCAATTTTTCAAAATACCAAATTTAATTACTTGCAAATAGCGCCGACGCACCAAGACACTATTTGCGTGGCGCACTGTTTGCAGGTGCTTTGTGAATTAGATGCCTTCTTTTTCGTTTATTTGCGCAGGTTCAGCGGCCACAAAAGCAACACAAAATCCTTTGTGATTTCGCATCGAATTGTTCAAAACTGCAGAGCAAAAACTGTGAAACTCCTGGGTCTGGATTTGCATTCAGGACCAGAGCCCGGCCTTTGAGTAGCGTGGTACTAGAGGGAGCCCGAACAATGAAGTTCATAACCTCCACAACAGTTATGGTTGCAGAGGTTATGCACGTTCTCTGACCCTTTCCTTCTCTGGAAAGGAGGTGGCAACTCTCATTTACCCACTTTCCGCCATCTTTCAACTCTCAGGGTAAACTATTCAAGCAGCGGCGACCGGGCTCCGTAGGTCAAACACAGAGTGGAAAGGATGTAATTACACCCAGACCTGCCACCGGTGTGAGACGTGGCATTTCATGGTTAAATAATTGACATTGTGTCAATTATTACAGCTTTAACTCAGCGATGGTCCAATGTGAGTGGCACTGCACTTGACTGCACTGCACATTTGAACAAAAAAGAAAAGTAAGTAAAAGAAAACCCGAGTCACTGATTACTGAGTAACCATGGTAACCATTTGCTGTGCGGTCCCCTACTGGCTGTGCTGCGTGTTACATTATGCAACACCTTACACTTTTTTAATGAACCCCCCAAGGTGGTGCATGTTCATTTTGTAGTCCATCACATTTTTTGCTGAAGCATATTTTTGGAAATGCAATGGCTTTAATAAGTTGCTAATGTTAAGCGTACTATTACCGGTTAATTAACACACACACACACACACACACACACACACACACACACACACACACACACACACACACACACACACACACGTTTGAGTTATGCTAAGCTTTGCGTGCTTTTAAAGGGATACTCGCACACATGGTTGTGAATGATAGACGTCACTTGATATTA
Organism: Zeus faber; assembly: GCF_960531495.2. Taxonomy (NCBI): domain Eukaryota; kingdom Metazoa; phylum Chordata; class Actinopteri; order Zeiformes; family Zeidae; genus Zeus; species Zeus faber. The sequence continues at coordinate 9,043,181 of NC_137199.1, read as the reverse complement.
CTCCTCCCTTAACGACCGACCTGTTAAACGACTGTCTGGACTTGGGACCAGCTCTCTGGCCAGTCTCTATTGTGCGCTGCGCACAATAGCGTGGCACGCACGCTGCGTGTGCGACGTCTCAGCGTCAAGCATCTCATCGTGCATCACCGTTCTCAGTGTCAGTCCTGTCCTGCAGTCTGTCACAACCCATTCACAACCCTAGCCTTCGCAATGGACACGCCCCCTTACCGTGACATAACACGGGTCCTCGCTTATCGACAATTCACTTAACGACCTGGTTGTTGGAACGGATCTCCGTCGTTAAGTGAGGAGTACCTGTATTCACTACTCACTGGCACACACACATACACACACAGACACACACACACACACACACGCAATGCATGAAAATTGGGATTTTTGTCAATAAGAGCTCTGCGGTGAAAGAAGCACAAACTCGAGAGCGAGGGGAGGCAGAAAAAAACAAGCTTGTTGAACCAGGAAAAGGAGGAGGTTGAATGACCCGGAAAGGAAGGTGGAAGTCCGTCCCCTGCCATGACGGAACGGCATTTGGACCAACCACCACAAGGGGAGCTCTCAGAACGAGAGAAAGACAAAAGACAAAGTTCCCCTCAGGGGCTTGCGCAGAGGACACAGCAAGGACCCAGATGACTGCGTCGATCTGTTCTCATCTTGTTGTGAACACGTCTTTTTGGCGTCTTTTTGTATCTCCGCCTTAGCTCCATTTTGAGAAAACCTCTGGTATGAATATATCAGGCTTAGTATCATTATAGACTGTGATAATGAATATACATAATTATAGACTAAATTGTAGCTTCAATAAATTCACCTTATGTAAGCAAGCATGATATAATGAATTGCCTTATATATCACTAGAAATGGTCAATGTTACCAAACATCGTACAGCTTCGTACAGTAAAGTTCAAGCGCTTTTCAAGCACTTTCAAGGTACCTCAAAAACTTTGCAGACTCTCGAAGCCTTTCGCATCATATTTATTGATTTACCGATATATTGATCGTTATATATCGATAACTTTTTTTGAGAAAACAAGTAGTAATTAAAGGAAAAGAACGAGAAAAATTAAAAAATGGTTTAATAATAATGTTCTAATTCAATATAGAACGACTTTACGATGTCGTTAGTATTCATATAATATAAGAAATATTACATTTGAACTATTTACAATTATTTTTATCACATATTATCACACAAAATACATATGACTCAGAGGCGGAAAAAATCATTTCAAGCCTCATCTGATGACCCTTAGCTGTAGGCTAAGTCTTGTTCCAGACAGTGGCTTGACACTTTGAAAGCTAGTGGCTAGGCCAGTAGTTGTTTTCACACAGTTGTGTTTGTACATTTGCTATTTCTGCTGTGTCAATAAACATGCAATAAAGTTTTTCTTTTTAATCAACGTGATGATTAAAAGGCCATAGGATAACAATAACATGGCTAATACTTATAGAACACAACAACATATAACATATATCACATTAATATACATATAATTCAGTCTTCGGTAACTGCATTATTTTTTATATAGGCTTACTAATTAAACACATAACTTCAAATAAATGAATTATTATTATTATTATTATTATTATTATTATTATTATTATTATTATTATTATTATTATTATTATTATTATTGTACGGGGGGTTTACCCAAGCCTGTTTTGTAAAGACACAGGGTGACCAATAGTGACAGTTCTACTTACCAATCATGTGTGATTATTCTTTATAATGGACATGTTTGTCGACAACAAGAGACTTACATTCCAGCAAGCTCCCAAGTACCTAGGTGTGAAGATGCACCGCACGCTGGGCTTCAAACAACACCTAGAAGAAGTCAAGGCCAAGGTAACATCACAGGCAGCGCTCATCCGTCGACTCGCTGGTACAACATGGGGAGCCGACGCCAAGACGATAGAAACTCAGGCCCTGGTCTTCTCTGCAGCAGAGTACTGTGCACCTGTTTGGGGATGGAGTCCACACACAAAGAAGGTGGATGTGGCAATAAACAACGCGCTCTGAACTGTGACAGAATGCCTAAAGTCCACGCCGGTCAGCCAGCTCCCTGTCCTAGCAGGGATCGCCCCTGCCGCCATCAGAAGGTAAGCCGCCACCTACGCTATGGCAAGAAAGGCCAAGATGCATAAAGAGTACCTTCTGCAACAGCAACAACCACGGTAGCGCCCCCAAGCAGACTGGTCTCACGTCAGCCCTACAACCTAGCGGCACAGAGGTTACTGCAAGCGGCTCCAGAGGGATAGTCAAGAAGGGCATGGCTTGCCCCGTCCTGGACGGTAGAGTGGGAGACTGCTGAGCCCACGCAACTCCACGCCACATCTGGGACCCAGGTGGAGGAGTCAAGGGTGAAGAACTGCCACACCGACAATGGACAACACTAAACCGGCTATGAACAGCTGTGGGTCGCTTCAAGTCCTCCATGAAAAAATGGGGTCTCTGCTGCCTGCGAATGTGGGGAACCTGAGCAAACAGCGGACCACATTATCAATGGATGCGACTAACACAGTCTACCGTCTGAAGCTGGCCTCTTCGAACTGGACCTGGCGACGATGAAATGGCTACGCGATAGTGAACTGGACATATGATGTCATACGAAAGAAAGAAGATTCTTTATAAAAGTGGGAGTTTCACCCAATGCTGGAGCGAGGGAGGTTCTAGACAGGCGGTTAGCATCAGAATGGCAATGAAACCGCTTGAACGAGTTGACAATTCATGGCACAGGCAGGATGAAGTGACTGAGGGGGCAGTTAAAAATGGCGAGGGGGCAAATCTCTTTATATAGGAAAACAGTAGGTTATCATCCTGCGATGCCCATTTCTGCATTTTTTCATACTGTGGGTGGAAATATGGTGGTGCAGGCACATGCAGCACATGCATTATTATTATTATTATTATAAATATGATAATCACAGCAGGAGAATAACGGAGCAACTACCATGTTTTAATGACTCACATATTCCAGAATAAATAACTTTATTTAGCCGGTGGGAAAAGTAGAAGACAAAGTCCAGATGACTAGCAGATTCATTTTCTTGGCAAGATATAAATATTCATGATATACGTGTTCTGAGCTTCCTCATTGGTCGAGTCCTAACGAGTCTTTGTTGGTGGAATTGATGTCATTGCTGAATGCTGTTTGTGCAGTGGGAAAAGAGACTGGATGAGAAAACCAGCTTCAAATGAGGTGTTTCATTACTGTCGTCTCTGTGACACTTGTATCTCGGCAAACATTTTTGCTGTTTTTGCAAATTTTCCTGTTAGGTTTCACAAAACCTAAACTGGGGGGGGGGGGGGAGCAGAATGCCCCCTTGTGGCAGCGGGCCAGGGCACAGGCGGACAGGTTCACGGGGCCGAAAATTCGTTTTTTTCATGCAGTAACATGTTCACACACTCCACGTTGTGCTGCTGTACTGTCACACCTGCAGCGTGCTGACAGTGGTCTCCCCACCTATATTCTCACTATGTCTTGCGCACACACACACACACACACACACACACACACACACACACACACACACACACACACACACACACACACACACACACACACAACTGGAGAGAACACAGCTGCTCAGCTGGCCCTTATCACAGTTCTAGACTGCTGTGTCAGTGACATTCCGGGCATGTACACCCTCTCATTAGTTTCTCTCGCTGTCACTCTCTCATTCTGTCAGGCTTTTTCAGCTGCCCCCCCCCCCCCCCCCATCTCAATTGCTCTCTCGCATCCGTTTCACGTTTCTGTCGTTCCTTGTGTCCGCCCCTTTTATTTCTCCCTCTCTCTTTCTGCTGTTTCCACTTTTTTTTTTTTTCCTGCTCCTGTGTTTTTCCTCACATGCGGCATCTCTGTTCTCCCCATCGTGTCCGCTCTCTCCTTTGGCCCTCCGCCTCCTCCGCGCTCAGAGCGCTTTCTGCCTTTCCTTTCATCAGTCTTCGAATAAGTCTCTCTCCCTCTCTCGCTCTCTCGCGGTGCAAGTCCAGGAGGAGGGCAGGTTTCTCATGGTCGGTTTTAATATGAAACTAAAAGCTTCATTTCTGTAAATTTGCAATGATAGACCTTTTTGCGGTTGTGACAAAGCGTGGTATTTATCCACATTCAAATTAACTCCACAGAACTTTCTCAGTAAGTCCCTTTTTATTTTGCTCATTGATTTGTTCAAAAATTTTCCAAATATGTAATTTATTCACAAATAGTATGCATAGTGTGTAATATAGACACATTCATACAATCATGTCACTTTAAGATAGGAGGTCAGACGGTGGTCTACATCTCAAGTTTTGTGCCCCTTTTCACATTTTACATTTAAAATCAGACCTACTTGAAAAACGTGCTTTAATTTGTTAAACCTATATTATGTTTTTACGTTTAATTAACTTAAAATGTACACCTTATACTTGAAAGGGGACCGTTTATGAAAAACTCACTTTTTCAGTACTTTTACAGTACACTACTTTTTTCAGTACTTTCAGTACTGCACATACATTTTGGTCTCTGTGGGCCTACTAACACACAGACTGTGAAAAAAGTAATGTTTGATTGAGCGGTATGTGTGAACAGAGCAGGTGATTGTCCGGATCATTCACAGCGAGCGAGTGGGTGTGTTGCGTGTTGATGATTTCTTTATCACTGGCCAGTGAATTAGCTTTGTGGCAATCTTCGTACATGGAGCATAGCTGCTTCATATTCCTTTCTGCTTTCTTTATTTTTCCTTTAAACCCTCTCTTTCACATTGTGGATACGTATCAACGCAAATGAAAGCGCTACGACTGATAAGTCGGAACCCTCGTCCACAATCTTGGGTGTGCTGTAAAACTCTACAGCGCCATTGTGTCGCGTCCTGCCTCCTGACGTTCTACCCAGGCTGCGCCCCTCGTCTAAATCGTAGGGATTATTCACAGGTGGTGTGAATGCATCCGACACAGACTATCTCTGTTTTTTTGCGACATCTGTGAAAGGGCAAATCCAGAAATGTCCACAAAATCAGGTCCAGACATTATCCGGACATTATCCGGACATTGTCCATGTGATGAGCGCATGTGTGAAAGCAGCTTTGGATAGACTGCAGGCTGCGGCACGCGATCCGCTGTGCATCTCTCCAAACAAAACTGATAAAATTAATGTGTTTTTATTGTAGCTGTATTTATTTCATTTTATTTTATTGTATTTTATTTTCCGACGTTTAAATGACACAAAAAAAACAAAACACTTGCGGTGGCCCAGTGTGGTGCCACAAACTCGAAGCATGGCAATGAAAGTCGGAACAAACTTTTCAATGACGCCTTGCAGATCTAATATGAGTCAAGGTTCAACAACTGGATTGCTTATTTCTCGGCTCAACAGATTTTGGGGCCTCAGGGGGGTGGCTCCTCCCACGAAAGCAGCCTGTCTTGGAACAGGATGGGTTAGAGGTATGTTGGAATTGCTCCAGTACATAATCTGATGTGGTATTTTCAGCAAAAAAATTGAATTTTTTTTGTTGGGATCTCAGAGACATAATTGGTCCTTTTTAAATATCTCAATTATATGTTGATAAAACAAAAATAAATAGGTTTAACGAATTAAAGTAATTTTATTAAGTTATGCAATAATTAACTTTCTTAAGTGTCATGTATTATAAAGAACAGAGTTGAAAGAGTACTCGCAGATTGTAATGGTTACACAGTGTGGTGATTTGCCAGTATTTTTAGATGACAGGTGTCGATGCTGTCGGTGCCGCTATCTTTACAGTTTCCGATTTCCTCTCTCTTTGCTGTGAGACAAGATAAGATAACTTTGTTCATCAAAATTATTAGTATTAAAAAAAATTATAATGTAAGTCAAGGAAGAAAGAAAAAAATGAATGAAAATGATACATATGGTTCTATCAACAAAGATAACGTGTCATAGCACTATGCTAAGACTAGTAGCTGGATATGGGTGGGTACTAAGGTACGCTAAAGTATGTATAGATAGTTATACTATCTATACTATCTATATTAGATAATAGTCTCTGGTTCAGCATTAATTGGAGGAGCATTATCAGACAAAAAATACTGGATTGCGACAACAATATAAGCATTTCCATGAAAATTAGCTTAGCTCTAGCAGAAGATAATTAGCTGCGATGAGAGCTGTTAGCAGCGACAACCATGCACGTTTGTGACCTGATGGGCTCATTTAGATGTCAGTGGACCGCCCACAACCGACAGGGCAGAGTAGTCGATAGAACACAAAACTAAAACTACCCTGACATTGCCAGACAAATTTGCAAATGCGTATTAGTCTGGAATCTCTCTGGTAATTTTCGATTTTTCCAAGAGGCATTACCACATTACCACAGACATTATACGTCAATGATACGTTGTGATTGGCCAGACCATAAAATTGTCAGGTGGAAATCTGTTAGAATGGGAGGGTGTATTCTGCAAGAGCAAATGAAACATGAGCTTGCAGATTGGCCTGGTTCCCAGGCTACCATAAAACATGATAAGCATTCAGATGACATTTGCGTAGTTTGAAGCCGCTGCTGATTGGACTCACCTCAACTGGAGCTCCCCAAGTGGAATTGAAATAATAATAGAGCCACAGTTTACAATACCGCTAGTGATGCGCTGTTTATAATATTAAAATATTTTTTTAGGAATCCGTTCAATATTCTCCCCTTTGGCTACATCTGTCCATCTAGACCAAAGTTCTGTAGGTGAGATCAGAAGCTATGTTAATATACATGTTAATATCCATGTTAATGTCTAGATAAGTATGCTTTCACAAGCACAAGGAATTTGACTGTTTGACTGAAATTGACTCTTGATTTTCAGTTAAACTTAAAATGTACATTTTTAAAAGTAAAGCAAACAATATATACTAAGATATACGTATACACCGATCAGCCGCAATATTAAAACCACTGACAGGTGAAGTGAATAACATTGCTCATCTCAATGTTTCAATGGCATCTGTCAAGGGGTGGGATATATTAGACAGCAAGTGAATGGTCAGTTCTTGAAGTTGATGTGTTGAAAGCAGGAAAAAATGATAAGCATCTGAACGATGTCGACAAGGGCTAAATTGTGATGGCTAGACAACTGGGTCAGAGCATCTCCAAAATGACAGGTTTTGTGGGGTGTTCCTGGTATGCAGTGGTTAGTACCTGTCAAAAGCGGTTCAAGTAAGGACAACTGGTGAAACAGTGACACGGTCATGGGCATCAACTAGCTCATTGATGTGCATGGGGAGTGAAGTCTAGGACCATGGAGCTAGAGGAAGATGGTGGACTGATGAATCACATTTTCTTCTACATCATGCGGATAGCTGGGGTTAGTGTCTGATCCAATCGAGTCGGATGTGGTGGAAGAACAAGCCCAAGCCATTGAGGCCCCACCTCGCAACATACGCCTAAATGATCTGCTGCTAACGTCTTGGTTGGGATAACACAGGACACCTTCAGAGGCCTTGTGGAGTCCATGCCTCATCGGGTCAGAGCTGTGTTGGCGGCACGATGGAGAGCTACACAATATTAGTGGTTATTAGTGATGGTTTTAATGTTGTAGCTGATCGGTCTATACGGAACGCACAATGAGTTCAGCATGCAAGCAGCATTTTTTGAAATGAGGTAAAGTATGTGTGGATTATAATGGCAATGATGAATAAATATTGAATATTGACTGTGTATTTACTGTGTTTTATTGTACCAATGGAGATCAGTTAAATAGGACGCAGATCTATATGTTCCATGCAAGTGTATTTAAAAAGTACTCTACAATGTATGCAATAAAATACAAGGGGGTTATATAAGGGGACAATTTTTCAAGAGTGCATCCCCACGAATCCCTCAAGGAAGAACCATCGTTACATCTGCAACCAGCTCTCCATGTCTTGGCAGAGGACATCCAAAACCCTCTTCTCAAAAAATCCATTCACACCACATATGTTGCACAGCTGTTTGTGTGTTATTCAGATGATATTCAGATGAAAAGTCCTCTGAGGACGAGTTTCTAACTTCCATTCCACTGGAGGGCAACACTACTGACAGTGTTCGAGCATATTGATTACCCTTTGCAACCGTCCCTCATCTTCCCCAACAGAGCAGGGGTGACTGTAACAAGAATGAATGATGGCTAAGATGAGAGGGCAGAGTCCCACGGATTAACTAACTTCAATATCCGATCTATCAATGTCTCATATGTAGCAGGCTGAATGAGGACGTACAATGCGATGGACAAAACAATGAAGATAAACCAACTTTCGGAGGAACCTTGTAAACTCGACGTTGCTTGTTCTACAGGCTTTGTGACCGAATCGCCTGACAAACGTGCCGAACCTCAGACTCCTCTGTGACGTTGGTTGGCTGAGAAAAAATAATGATTTTATGAGTTGTAGGACCATGTTGTGAATTTCGTGACAAAAAGCAAATCAAACAGAGAAGCTGAGAAATGTCTGCACAATGCCAGGCAATGGATTAAAATGTGTCGTAGCATTTCTGCTGATATTTTCTACTGTTCGAATGTGCATCATCTGCAGATTTGGGGATGGGAGAAAACAGAGGTTGTCTTGGATGAGAAACTGGATGACTTTGGGGAAAAAAAGTTCTTTCTAATGTGATTTGATGTCAGTAAAGCTAATTCACTTTAACACTGAGAATGGTCAGCAAGTGTCAAATCACCAGACCTATGAGGGAATGTATCACTCAGCTGAGCGAACATTTCACTGAGAGAGATTTGTAGGTTTTTCTGTTGCAAGTGCTGCCCTTGAATTTGTCAGTAACCCGTTTTCTGTCGACTCTGGAAGTGAATTCCGTGCCAACATAAAACTGCAAAGTTAAAGAGATGAATCACCCATTGAAATTCACCCAATGGAGCTGTAAGAATGTTTACCATGTTACAGAACCCCTGAGTTGGTTTTAGGGGTTTCTGTCTCAAGAACATTCTTAAAACAAGCGTCTCCATATGTACTTATCTGGACTACCATGTTTGGCTACACATGGTGCACATGCAAATATATACTTTTATCACTAAAAGTCACCGAGACAAATGTTTAAAATACTACAGAATAATAACTCCATGTACCTTGACACATAGAGTAGCACATAATAGCACATATCAGTGATGACCTATGCAGATGTGGAAGTTGACCTGTGCTGTGGACATTGATGAAGGACAAATCTGTGCTGACTGACTGGAATCCTTTTGCTGACCTTTTTGATCACTAATAGGTATTCACTTGCACTGCCATGCACCAGCAAAACAGACTCCCATACTGTCTGCTTAAACATAACATATTATAAACTGGAGCTAAAAACGTAATATATATGCAAATTATGTTGCCAAGTCTGCACCCATTGCAGCCTGGCTGTACTGGAGCCTTCTGTGACCTCCTTCTCAGGGTTTTTTCTGAGAGTTAAGACTAGCACATGCCGATGATTTCTATGTGAAATGTGGAGCTTCTGACACCCTTTGAGAGTGTACTGTGATTAAGGGCTATACAAATAAACTTGACTTGACTTGACATACACAATCTAGTGTTGCACAGGTCTAAGGCTCAGTGATCTCGCAACTAACTTTGCGGAAGTGTCCATGGGGAAGTCACATTTTTAACCTAAATGTTAAGTCAGCCTTTTGCCGAGTAAGCCAAGAAAATATGGTAAATTAATCAAGTAAAACAAACAGATTATGATGTGCTTAAAAAAAAAAAAAATATATATATATATATATATATATATATATATATATTTTTTTTTTTTTTTCAATATATATATATATTTTTTCTAAATAGCGATAATAAACTGAAAATATAAAGGATGTTGGGCCAGATTGAGAATTATTTGATGGGGCAGATGCTGTGATATCGCGGGGCATGCTGTGAAATTGCGAGAAGACGGAAGTGAGTGTGGATTGAACATGGCGCCAGCAAGCTGCACGAACTAAAACACAGACAATCTGCTCCAACTCAGAAAAATGAGAAAGCGAATTGCAAAATATATATATAAAGAAAAAAACCCCTGCATGATACCAAAGTGGAGGACCTTGAGGATTATATTTGTAATTATTATAATGATTATATGATGGAAGAGGACCAGGACCGGAACAATCCAATCTGATAGAATGATGTCACTGTATATCCAACGCTGTAGATGTTAGTGTCTTGGTTGAAATGAACAAGGAGCTGGACATGCTTGGTCAACTTCTCTGAGACATTTCCGAGATCAGCCTTGATTTCTTGCACCGCACAGTAGGCAAGTTGCAAAAAGATAACGTGGATTTTAAAACTCACAACGGAGAAGAAGACTATCCTGGATATCCAATTTAGAAGTATGCAGGGGGACCTCATCTTTGCTAGGATCTAACAGAACAACATCGAGTCCCGAGAAAACATGGTGAAGGACTTCCTCCACAACGCCCTGAAACTCCCCATGGACAACATGAAGCAGATCACCTTCCCCCGGGTTCAGCGACTTGGAGACCGCGGGGTGAACTACGCTGGGTATGAACGATCAATTCCCCCAAGAGATCAACAACCGACCGAAGGTGCTGTATCCCATCCCAAAGTAGAACCAGCAGAAGGCTAAACAGGTATTGCTGGTTGTTGATAAACTATAAACTAGAAAGTCTGTTATTCCAGGACTCCTCCACCACACTCTAAATATTCTGATAATTCTTATATGCAAGATGTAGAAGTTAGCACCCTATCTATGTTAGGATTGAAAATATTGCTTACTCTCATCATCTCACCTTCCTAATCCCTCCCTCCCTACTTCTCTCATCATTTCACCTTCCTTATCCCTCCCTCCTTACTTCTCTCATCACTCTTACTCTCTATTCAGTCTCTCACTATATTGTGTTTAACTCTGCATTGCTCTGTGTTCATTTTTGTCTATTTGTCATTTGTTTGTGTGGATATGTATCCTTGCAAACTTCCTTCAATACTAGGACAGTAAAAAGGTATGTAAAGGAGGAAAACTCAGACTTATCTATGGGAAAACATGGGCACGGTAGTATAGCAACTGCCTTGAATGCACTGTGCTGCTGCATGGGAAAACTACAAATCCACATCCACCATCACCCCTAACTAACCTCAATGACATGTATTAAGTTTGTAAATTGGAATGTGAGAGCCAGGAAACATTAGGTACCTTGGTATTGATATCTCCAACAATCTCTCAGAATGGTACGATACCAGCAGTGAAAATGAATAGTCTACCTAAAAAAATCGATATATTTCTAATGACCCCAGTCCAACCACCAGTAAATTGATTTAATACTTGAGACTCAATAATTAATAAATTATATTGGAAAAACAAGAGATCGAGAATAAAACTAGCAACACTACTGAAAAACAAAGACTGTGGAGGCCTAGCAGCCCCAAACTTCAGATTCTGCTTTTTAGCGAACCAGCTTCAATTTATAATTAAATGGTTACAACCAAGCTACAATTGGACAATGGATGGCAAAACAGTGAACAAATAGAATGTCAGGAGTTATCAATATCTGATCTCCCATTTCTTACTTAACCAATAAGGAAACATAATTGCTTGAAAAACCCATTCATGGCAATCCAACTCTGTCAGCCTGGTAGAGAGTCCTCAAACTCAGTGGTCACACTATCTCCTAACAAATTCACCCCATTCTGTCAAGACCCTGATTTTCTGGTTAATAACCAAATAATAATCTTCAGGTCTTGGAAAATACAAGGAATTACTCATCTGGAAAACATTTTTGAAAACAATTTGCTGATATCTTTCCCAACCTAACACAAAGGTATAATGTCGGTGGTCAGAGCTTCCTGCAATTCCTTCAACTACAGCAGTCTATAAAAGTTACAATCAAATTGCCTGGCACCTGCTGCCCGGGTTCTGTGCCTGCGGCTGCGTCTTGTGCTTGGGGGTGGGCTGTATGTGTGCTCCTCAGTGGTGCGGGGTTTCCTCGCACTCTCGGGCCGGGCGTGGGTGCTGCACCACAGACTTCCGGCTTCTCTGGTTGCAGGGGGTCTTCTGTGGCTGCATGGCGGGGTGCTCTGGGCTTTCCTGCAGCCGTGAGGTGTCTGTACGGCTGCAGGACTAAGGGGTTGACCTTATACACCAGAATCAGTTGGGATAAGTCCTGTACACTCACACTCACACATGTTGTTGTTTGTTTCTATGTTTGTTTTTCCATGTACATGTTGTTGTTTGGTTCTATGTTTATTTGTCTCACCAGTGGTGATTCTCCCACTCTTGGAGTAGTGATTAGTTGTTTATGGACCCAAACCTGGTAAAATAGTTCACCAAAGAGGGGGATTGATGAGCTTCTGTACAACGAATAACTGTGCGCAATTCATCCTACAGGTCATCCACAGGACGGAGCTATTGCAGCAGTTCTTGACGATTTAAGAATTAATAAAAAGTTGCATTGCAGGTTGAGAACTTGAACTACACTTCCAGACTCTGCCCTAGATGCAATAGCACACATACTCTGTGTTGTATGCCCAGCATGCTGACAGCACTGGTTAATATATATTTTTTAATTATATATATATATATATGTATATATGTATATATATATATATATATATATATATATATATATATGTAAACAGGGGAATATATAGGGAAATATATAGCATTTTCTGCAAATCTGTTTGTCAATATAAGAGCACAATACTGTCTTTAAAGCAACTCGGCTTGAACCGAGTAGATAACCTAATAAGACAATTGTGAATAGACATAATCATAATAGGGAGGGCCATGTGTTTATATGTTATTAAAGTTTTTTAACACACAAATAAAGAAATAAAAGCATCATATGTCAAGTGTCATCATAGAGGATTGAAGGCCAGGGGTAAGAGTAACGTATGTCAGCCAGTGGAATCTTGCCCGGGGGCAGCTAATTAATCACCCTGGGACTGGTAAGCATTAATTTCATTCAGAGTCAACTGAACCATCTGTATTGCACAACCTCATTGTAATAGAACTTGTGAAGTACTTACAACAAAGCTGCTCTCAATGTGGCTGGAAACCGCTAATGGTTGCAGAAAGTCAAGGTTTCTGTTGTTGATGAGTGGCTTGTCCCTCGCTCTCCCTTTACAAGGGTTGTATTGAACAAGAAATACTGTCTCCGCAAAGAAATACCACATGGTTTTTACCTTTTCTATCAAAAGACATGATCACAAATGTGTTGAAATCGTACCTTCAAAAACTGCTCCCTTAGCATTCTTACCATATAATGTACTTTTCCCAATTGCAAACAAACACACAGACAGACTGCACATAGAGAAAATAGCAGCCACTAGCTAGCAAAACATGATACGTTAATAGCTGAGCGACTACACTTGAGGAATGTTGAGGGCAGCAGCTATTTCTGTCCACCTTTTTGATGTTATGGTCACATCAAAAAGACCTTCATATTCCCTCTATAAGGCGAGTTTGTCCTCCAGGACTACCTCCCAGCACATCAAGAAGAAGAAGAAGTAGAAAAAGAAGAAGAAGAAGAAGAAGAAGAAGAAGAAGAAGAAGAAGAAGAAGAAGAAGAAGAAGAAGATTCTTTATTTATCACCCGGCGCACACCACAACACATGCACTCATGCGGCGACTGCGACTAACACACATACACACACGCACATGCTTCAAATGGTGGCCGGCGAAATGAGTTCTCTGCTTTTAACCCATCCTGGCTTGTCCTTCCTCCGGGGCGCAGCCAGGAGCAGTGGGCAACAAACACCCGGGCGCACCCGGGGACCAATTACAAGTGTCCGTTGCTGGTCAGACGACGCTGTTCAGCATGTTTTTGGAGGGTGCCCTCACTGATGTTACAAAGAAGAAACCCCATGTGAGCATCGGGAGAACGTGTAAACTCCCCACAGAAAGGCCTCTAATCGGGAGATACTGTAAGCTGCCAGAGCGTGGTGCCAACAGCGCCACATGCGGGATTCAAACCTAGGACCTTCTTGCTGTGAGGCAGCAGTGCAATGCTGTACTTATGTAACTTTGATATTTAGTATTTGCTCCCCAACAGATCCTGAGTGCAATTGCACTTTTGCACCACTCTCGTAAAACTTGGTCCGGTGACCCAAAAAAAATAATTTTGTCGGACAAATTTGAACCTTATCGGACACGTTTCAATAGCAGTTTATGTTACTGTTACTGAGGGCTCAGGGGGAGAGAGGACGCGGGGACTCAGGGGAAGGGCGGGACTCCTGCTACCAGTGAAGGTACCAGATGTGCTCAGCCTGGCAGATCGGCTCGCACGCATTACTAAGAAGGGCTAAAAACATAATGTCGCAAATTGAAAGTGAAGGCCGGTGCATCCCGGACAAAACGTGGGTAGGTGAAAACACCACTGGCACGTCTCAACTGTGTGGGAGGTGGAGCGGCTACATTTTGTATGACCATTATTACCGGACATTTTGACTGGCAAGTTTATGATTATGTTTTTTTTTTTCATTGTTATACATTTTACCAGGCAAAAAAATCAGTAATTAATTACCAGAGCCAAATATCAAGGAAGTGAGGTAGTGCCTGAAAGCATAACATACTTTTCCTGTGGTTTTGTACCTGAACATAGAAGTTACATAGTCCAAGAACAGGCGTTCGGGGGGTGGGTGGGAATCAAACAGGTGCCATTTTCCATATTATAAGTCAGTGTTAGATGATAGTATGATGGTTGAAGCTGTTATTTCAAGGTAAAAAAGTTACATGGTGTTGCTTTAAGCAGCCAAACAAGTGACATGGTAACCATTGTAACAGTCACAACAATGGCTTGCACTTGGATAACTTCAGCATTTACCCGAGGAAATGGATCAGGTTGCTGAATTAATGTTCATGCTCTTTTTTTACAAATTATGGTTGAATTAAAGGTCAAAACTGAGACATTTCAAAGATTCCTTGGGACACCAAGTCAGGACTATGATAGGCGCCCTATGAGTCTATGACAAATCTGCACCAATAGTCTGCTGGCAGTTGGACCAACAATAAAATCCTTACGGTGAGTCATTCGGTATAAGGTCAGCGTTAGTCAGCACCTTCAAACTATTGGCCCCTGCTGAGGAAAGGACAAACTTTTTAAAGTTTATATAAAAGTGGCAACACTGCTGCCACTTAGTTGGGACAACGTTAATGATGTAAATGATGAGGATCGAAACTTACCGAAACTTCTCATTCTTCCATCTATCAGAAGCCGTTTTTTGTTGTTTTCTTTCTTTCTGTGACTACCCAACTTTAGTCATTACTGTAAGTCCACATATTTAGGATTCACCCCAGCTTCGTATCCAACTAAAGTAATGTACCATTTTTATCTTCTCATTTTTGGGCTGAGTAATATCTCAATCAATTTACTTTGTATTCCTTCATGCTATGCAGTTTGAAGTGAGGCCATAGAGCTCCTTTAAATTTAATTGAAAACTTCATACAAGGCTGACTGGTAAGCCAACAGGGTCATAGTGGGTTTATTGCTCGGATTCTGAGGGTCAATGAGACCTCAAACAGAGAGTGAGGGGAGAGAGAGAGAGAGAGTGGAATAAGTGATATCTAATTCCAGAGGGAACATCATAACCTGTGGGCCAAAATCTATTACCTATCAGGCCCTCCTTTTCTGCCCTCCTCCCACCCTGCTTTCGAAGGAATTATGAAAGTATGATTAGGGCCAGCTTCAATGAACCATGGTTATACCCCACTTTTTAACATTTCTTTCCCAGTTCACCACAGAGTACGAGGCGGAAATAAAAGGCAGAATTTTAAAGAAGATTAATCAACTCCAGCGATTAGTTTTCCACTACATATCAGCTTTTGTTTTTCACACACACACACACACACACACACACATATATTTATACATTTGATATATATATATATATATATATATATATATATATATATATATATATATATATATATATATATATATATATATTTTTATATGCATATGCATACATGCATGCATTTTAAAACAACAAAGAACTCATTGTTATGTCTTTTTTTTTACTCGTCATAAAGGCGTATGATGGAGCTAGGTTAGTTGATTCCCTATTCACCCCTGCATTGAGCTAAGACAAAAAGCTAATCCAAAACCTGTATTATCCTATTTACAGGGTATTGGGGAAATTTCATCGTAGAACATTTGATTTTGGTGGTCCATCGATTACCACACAGCCAGTGCAAAGTCACATTGTGTCCCAACCAGAAGGGCCTGGAACCACAGCAGCAGCAGTTTGAGTGGCTGCACCTTAAAGGTCTTGGCAGGCGAGGGAAATTAAGTCACACAGAACTCTCAGGGTGAAAGCTGCATGAAGTCTGGGTGAAAATGTCCCACAGACTATTCATGACTTTGTCCCCACCTTTCTGCCGGAGCTCTGTCCTCGCCTGGCACTGCGTGAATGCAAAATCTGGATTTGGGCGATAATAATGCGGTCTGGTGACTCTATTTGGGCACTAACGTTACCTCAACTCTATATTATATATAGTACATTTCCCTCGCATTCACTGATGACACTCCTGGATTTTTTATTACATTAAGGAAACATGCCGTGTTCTTAAGGAAGATGGCATAGCCAAAGTCCATATTGAGGCAAAATCATGGGTTCACTTCTACATTCTAATACAACATGGACAAAAAACATGAGGGTTTTCGATGTCCTCAGATTCCCATCACCACCCTATAGGATAGTTTTTGCCAGGTCTCAGTTTTCCCAGTCATTCTCAGTCATTTTCACAAAGGGATTGACTGAGGGAGAAGGTCATCATGGATTAAATGTAACACTATTTATACAAGTTTGACTTTCTGTGAAAGGCACACAGACTATACATGATTCCCACTGATGACTGGAAGCCATTAGTCAAATGCTTCCAAACAGCTATCTGAAATAATGCCACCTCTGGCGGTATAATCTTTTTTTTGTAATATACAGTGAAAAGGACATGGTAATAGCTCTTACTGTCGTCACTGTAGCAACCCTTCCAACCCACCCTACCAATCGGGTATTCATGCAGTCACAATGACGCCGCTAAACCCCTGAGCCACGGCAGAAGACGCCTACCTACCTGTCCAGTCCATACAATTGACCTCCATTGACATGCAGGGGCAGCAAGTATGAGGGTGGTAGATCCAGGTGAAGCCTCTTCCCTTTGTCTATTCAGCCCCCATTAATCCAGCTCTGGTAGCACTGATAGCGAACCCAAATTTGTCATATTCCTTCTGAAAGCCTCACCACAGACTAAAATCATGTGTAGATTGAATAGGTTTTGTACTGTAGGACTCCTAAGAGGAGGCAGAAACAAACAAAAGTTATGCCTCTACTGCTATTTACCTCCTCTAATTCTCTTCACGCCCCCATAGAATTGAATTGAATTCACAGTCCAAGTTTGTTTTTTAACCAAGAGAATGACTCGCAGAGGAAAGTCAATGTGGATTACATAAAGCCAGGTGAATGTTTGACAGATGGATTTGACTTAGAATGGGATAACCCTGGAAAAAAAATGGCATGAGACATATTGGCTCTTTCTGCAGAAGGTGATGCATTACATCAAATGCATGGATGGATTAGAATCCCAGCTTTCCTTGACATATTTTGTACACTTTCGTAGCTTTGTAATTTTACATTTTTTTGTATGTCTTTAGTTTATTTGGGCGTACAAGCACGGTAAACGCTGTTAACCCCTTGCACTTTTCTTGCATTGTGCTCTAGTGATGAAAAGTTCAGATCTTTTTTGAGATTCCGCACTTTACAAGAGACTCAGTAAAACGCTTTGTTCAATTAAGGTTCCATTGCTTGAGACACATGCGTCACTCACCACACAGGGCTTTCAGCTCTTTCCATTGGAGATTCAAGTCTCTGTGAATTAATGTGTACCTAGCTGCAGTTACCGACTTCCGACTCCTGACTAATTTTAAAGATTTGTTTGCTACAATCGGATCGTTCAAGTCCTGCGTCACTATTTTGCGCTTCAACTCATCCATCATTTAAATGCTCTGTTAGAAACATTGCTGCAGTTTGAAAAGTTATATGACATTGCAGAGAGGCTATAAACTCTTTGCTCAAAGTACGAAGAGATCAGATGGGCTTTGCTCTGCAATTTTATGACACCTCTGTCCCTCGCCGGTAAGGGGGCCATTATGAGAGCCTTTAAAACTCTCCCACTTAAGCAGATGTGCTTAAAAGGGCCCGGCGCCATGAGGGGGCGTGAGAGGGCTTTGCCTCCTCAGTTGTATTTGCTGCCACCACAGCTTAAGTTTTGTGAATGCTATAGAAAAATAGTAAAAACAAGCAAAACATATTGGCCGATATACAAGTGTCAGAGACAACAGTAATGAAACACCTTATTTGGAGCTTGTTATTTGATCCAGTCTCTTTTCCCACTGCACAAACAGCATTCAGCACTGACACCAATTCCACCAACAAAAACTTGTTTGGACTTGGCCAATGAGGACCCTCAGTACATAATGAATATTCATATCTTGCCAACAAAATAAATCTGCTAGTCATCTGGACTCTGTCTCCTACTTTTCCCACCAGCTAAATAAAGTTATTTACTCTGGAATATGTGAGTCAGTAAAACACTGGAGCTGCTCCGTTATTCTCCTGCCGTGATTATGAAAAAATAATGTCAGGAAAGGATTTATTGTCTCCCTTTTTCCCACTAAAACCACACAATGGCACCCGCTTAAATATGGCTATCATTTGAGCTTATATTATTATATTTTATCCAAAATTTTTTTTTTATTTATATTTGGATAAAAGAAGGAAGCCATCACCTCATAAGCTACCCTCCCCACCACCTCCACCAGGCGTCTGACTTAAAAAGGGTTGGGGATCCCCCTTTAACTTGACATATAATAAAGCTGTTTCCAACAAAATCTTGATGCCCATTATAGCCCAATTTGCCCGAATCGGCATAGCAGGACGATAACCTACTGTTTAACAATATAAAAAGATTAGACCCCACGCCATTTTTAACTACCCCCCTCAGTCACTTCATCCTAGTAACGGGCAGACTGAAAAACGGCGCCTGCAAGTTAATGCAAGAAAAAAGCAGTGAGATTCTCAAAGCCCCGCGCTCAACTGCAAAATGCCATAGTTTTGGCCGGGAATTTCACTAAAAACACAATAAGATCAAAGTAGGGGTGAGAAAAGTAAAGCATCAAAATGGCAATCCATAAGACTGTCTGTGTTTTTATGATCAATGTGTTGTGTATATTTAATTTTCGTTGGTGAATTGAGATGGTGAGGATATTCTTTTGTTCTTTTTGGTGAATGTTCACCACGTTGACAGTCGCCGGCGATGCAAACAGTATATAGAGCAGCACATGTTTGTTTTAAAAAGGCAGCAAAATAAAGTAAAAAATATTGGGGGTTTTTTCGGATGCCTCGCTGGATCTAGAACGGAACATTTCTGTGTTTTCGACGCAAATTTTTTAAGGATTTGTTTTTATAAATATTTTCATTAATCCGGCAATGTAATGTGGACCATGGACTTAAAATATCTTCCAGGTAGGTTAAGAAGCTAAAGATAAAAAGCTATATAAATATACAGGTAAATCGATAGTTTGGTAATGTTGAAGACTACAGAGTGAGCGCCGCACACTGGACACGTTCCAACTGGACATTGTCAATCGGAATCTGTACATTTATAATAAATAGTATGATGACATCATACGTCATTATACTATTTATTATACTGTATACTGTACTTACTTACTTCTTGTTTATTTTAGAACAAGACGTGTGACGTGTCAGTTAACCAGACCAACTCAATGTTTCGGGTCAAAGTTGTTTGGTTTTTCCACTAATATCTGCTCTGTATGTGGATCGATTTGGATGTAACTGAAATCACAAGATCCTTGTGACATAGTGGTTAAAACGAAACCTCAACCATGTTCGTAGCTTTTGGTGAGGAATGTGTTCCAGATAGTTTTAGCCGGGTTGGACATATTTCGGCGATATACTGGCTTGTGTGTGTAATATCGCTCTTCTCTTTGGTAGGTTCTTCGCTAATATCTGCTGCGCATGTGGTTCGATTTGGATGAAACTTCAACCACAAGGTTTTTATGACAGCCCTGGCTCGAACAAGACAAAACCGTGTTTGTGTGTTATGCTGGAGACGATGTTCAAGATAGTTTTAGGCTTCAAAATGCATTTTTTCTTTCCCGAACAATAATGATATGTGGTTACTGAACAATAACAAAAGGGTTGCAGGTCTACGGGCTGGACCCCTAATGATGATGATAATAAAAAAAAAAAAAAAAAAATAAAATAATAATAATAATAATAATAATAATAATAATAATAATAATAATAGCTGCAGGCAGCAATACGTAGGGTGCAGTATATTTGTTTATGGTACGTATGACAGTTTTTTGGTTTGTGTGCAAAGCATCAAAAGTTTAAAAAGTTACAAACATTGTGGACTAACGTCTGGAGCAATCAACATGGGCTGACCTCGAGGACTGGATTTTTGGACATTGGACAATTGCTTCTTTATTGTTTTAGTCTTTTAGCAATTTTTCAGAATCTGAAACAATTTCAAAAACAAACTCTGTAATTACCCAAGGTAATTATTCTAGGTTTACTTATTTACTGAGATTTATGATAGTAGTCCAACTTACATAATATTACCAGTGACTTTTTTCCTTTAATTACATTTTCAATAAGTTGCGTTTTCATGAAATACAAAAAACGTTGTTGTATTTCTGTGAGTAATTACCATATCACAGCTTCTATTTTTCAGGCACCTCGCTGGATATTGTCACATCACTCAGTCATACGAGTGGATTCGACTCATGGTCAGTTTTTGTGGACCAGAGAAATAAAATATCAATCAAACAGATTCACAGACATCTACCAAGTAAGAAGGTACATAAATACACATAAACGCCTAGTTTGTAACGTGCTGGACATGGACGAATGGAAATTCTGTACCAGAACCTGCACGTTTATAGTAAATGGTATGATGACGTCACAAAGCATCTCAACACCAATTTTATCTCGTTCCCTTGTTTACGAACAGTGGCATGTCAGTCAAGCACGACCACCTGAATACTTGGGGTCAATTTGGTCGGTTTTTCACTAATTTGTACTCTGTATGTCGATCGATTTGCATGAAACTTAAACCAATTTAAACAACGTCTGAACCGTGTTTGTAGCTTATGTCATTGTTGTTTTCCAGATACTTTTAGCCGTGTTGGACAAATGTTTGGCGTTCAATGCATAAGACCGTGTTTGTGATTTGAGTCAAAATTTGGTCGGTTTTTCACTAATTCTTCTTCTGTTTCACATATTCAGATAATTTTTCCCAGGGAAAAACAATGGGGGATAATAATAATACTACTAATAATACTACTAATAATTATTATTCTTCTAATAACTGGTGCTATTATTATTATTATTATTATTATTATTATTATTATTATTATTATTATTATTATCAGTGTTATTATTATTATTATTATTATTATTATTATTATTGTTATTATTATTGTTATTATTATTATTATAAATTAATTAATTGATTTATTTATTTTCATTTATTTATTTAATAATTCATTTTCATTGGCAATTCATGTGCCGTTGTGCTGGTTTGGTAGTAGGGCCACTGTGCCAATTGTGCCGATCATATCTGGTTCCTGAGGCAATTGGTCCAATCATATCATTGATAATATTAATGATAAGCTTATTCATTGGTTCCATGTGGGTTCCAAAATGATGGAGCTCTGTCCCTGACTCTCCCCTGTGCAACTGTTTCCTCACTGAGTCTGAGGGGTGCAGTCCAAGGCCTGTAGTTGCTAATGAGGTTGTGTGTGTGTGTGTGTGTGTGTGTGTGTGCGAGTGTGCGTGCATGTGTGCGTGTGTGTGTGTGTATGTGTGTGTGTGTGTGTGTGTGTCGTGTCTAATGATTTCCATTCTCTTGATTTACACAAAACCTGGAGCGAAAAGACGTTGAACCTGTTGGCTTCTGACGTTGCGTTGTGACCTATGAAAACCCGGCAGAGCAACCCCAAAAAAATAAAAAATAAAAAAGGTGTACTGGAGCAGGTAGTAAAATAATCACTGTCAAACTGACCCGGCATCACATGTTGTTCTTTGGTCCGTCTGCATGTGCGTGTGTGTTTCTTGGACAAAGACACACACTCACATACACATGCACACACACACACACACACACACACACACACACAGACAAAAAGACAGACGTGTGTAAAATAAATAATGAAAGTAGCGTCTCTCTCTATCGCTCACACATTCACACTGTTGCTTAGCAACGGCGGGGGGGGGGTCTGTGGCTCTCCGCGGCTCCTCCTGCTCTTCCTCCTCCTCCTCCTCCTCCTCCTCCTCCTCCTCCTCCTCCTCCGCTTCCTCCAATTAGCACCTGCAGCAGCACTAGTATTTAGTTTCCATTCTGGCGGCACTAGCACCAGTGTCTGTCATGCCAATTCTTAATTAGCGCTGTGCACTTCGCAAATTATCGTCCACTTTAAAAGTGACTGCACACAAGGGGATGGAAAGGAAGGCTGACTGGCCAGCCATTGAGAGAGCCTTACAATATGGATTTACCCTGATGATGTCAAGGTTCAGCTTGTCAACCGCCGGAGGCGACTGGGGGAGAGCCTGCATGTGTACGCTGCGGACCTTTCGCCTCTACACACAGCCTACCTTTGATGCAGTAACACAGGAGGAGGTTGCTCCCCAAGCCTTCATCCAGGGGCTACATCCAGAACGCCTCCACGAACACATCCGCCATGAACGATTGAGGACCTTGACAGCGGCCCTAACTGAAGCAGAATGGGTCGAGCATGTATTGTGTACCGGGGAACATTCTACAATCGCGAGGCATCAGGTGCAGTGTGTGGACCACCATGACAGCGACGGGGAAGAGGTGACCTGGCAAGCCAGCCCCGCTCCCCGACTGCGACCTCGGCGACAGACGGGGTGGCCAGCTCTGTAGACCACTGGGGACTGCTACCCATGCAGGGAGTTAGGCCAGATGGCCCGCTATTGACTGGCCCTGGCTCCACGATGCCTGAAGCCTCAGCAGTCGTAAAAACTATAGCAGGACAAGGCAACGAGGGGACTGCTGCCCACCCACACCCCTCCCACTAACACCCAACAGTGGCTCGGCCGGCTAGGCCAGACACACGTCATCATCAGGTCTCTTGCTCAGCGACAGGGGCGACACCATGCATAGAGCCAATCAGTTTCAACCAATCTTCTCCATTTGGGTCGGTCCAGTGTGAGGGACTCGGCTTCAACAAGCGACAGGTCCATTTGGTGTAGGTCCCTAGTGACGGCATCAATCCATCGGGTGCGGGGGGCATCGCGGGGGCGATTCCAGCCGGCAGCTTTTGGTTGGAAGTAGAGGATAGCGTGAGTAGGGTGATCCGAGGGGAGCCTTTTGACATGGCCATACCAGCGCATCCGACGCTGTGCTGCCAGGTGGGACGCAGGGGGCTGTTTCGTCCGTTCCCACAGCATGCTGTTGGAAACCCTATCTTGCCATTTTATCCCCTCTATTGAGCGCAGTGCTCTGGTGTCAAAGCCATCGATTCTGGCAGCCAGGGTCTTGTTGAGAGGCCAGGTTTCTGCTCCGTAGAGGATGATGGAGAGGACTGAGGTGTTATAAATCCTTAATTTGGTCGCTCTTGATATGGAGTGGTGTCTCCACAGCGGCTTCCATAGTGTTTTCATGGCAGTGGCTGCCAGGGCATGTCTCCGGTTTATTTCTGGTGAAATGTTGCCATCATTGGTGATGATGGACCCGAGGTAGGTGAAGGAGGTCACAAACTCAACCAATCTCCTCTCCACTGATATGCAGCGGAGGGGGGGCGGCACCTCCAATGTGCATTAATTTTCTTTTGGGCCAGCTGACCTTCAGACCCAGTTTGTTGGCTTCCTCTTGGTAGGTTTCCAAGGCTTCTTTTAGCTGGTCAAGAGTGGAGCAGAATAGTGTGGTGTCGTCCGCGTATTCCAGATCTGTGACGGTGTAACTGCCTAGTTTAACCCCAGGAATACGTGCACATATCCGTTCCATCAGGTGGTCGATGATGCAGTTAAAAAGGTCTGGTGCAGTTATGCATCCCTGCCTCACTCCGCTGTTGATTGGGAACCAGGTAGAGTTTGTGCCATTGACACGCACACAGCTTTCGGCATCGGTGTAGAGCTTTTGGAAGTGAGAGGTAATCTTTCTTGGAGCTCCAAGGATGGTGAGGATCTTCCAGAGGGAGGAGTGGTCCACGGTGTCAAAAGCTGCCTTAAGATCAAGAAAGGCAATGTAGAGGTGTCTGTTTTGGCGGAACTCGTGTACCTTCTCAATGATGAGGCGGAGGGCGGAGATCTGGTCCGTTGTGGAGTGGTTTGGCATGAAGCCCGCCTGTTGGGGGCGTCTTTCGCTTCTAATGGACGGAAGGGCCCGGGTGAGAAGTATGCGGGTGAAGATCTTGCCTGGGATAGACAGGAGTGTGATGCCTCTGTGGTTGCTGCAGACCATTTTATTACCCTAATGTTTCCAGAAGGGGAGGATGATACACCTGCTCCAGTCTTCCGGGGGTTGCTCAGTTATCCATGATTGATGATTTCGGTGAGCCAGTCAATGGTGTTGTCACCGCCCAATTTTATCATTTCAGCTGTGATGTTGCAGATACCAGGGACTCTGTCATTTCTCAGTTTGGTCAGAGCTTGCATGACCTCTACTTTTATGACGGGGTCTATGCTGCAGTTGTCATTTGCGCTGGCATTTTCAGGTGAAATGGTGAGAGTGGGGTCGGTTTGGGGTGCGGGGTGATGCAGGAGGTCACTGAAGTGCTCCTTCCAGCGGCTGATGCATTCATCCTCGGAGTTCAATATGATACCCTGTGCGTCCTTAACCTGGACTGCCTTCTGTTGGGGGCCTGATTTCACTCTCCTCAGGGTTCGATACACTGTTATTTTTGGCAGCAGACTCCAGGCATTCTGCTTCTCCTTGCCAGAATCTCTCCCTGTCTTCTTGAATCGCGGTGTTGCGTATGCGATTTAGGCGATGGTATTGAGTCATGTCGCCCCTAAGACGTGCTGCTCTACGAGGCTCTATGATTTCTAGCCTTGTTGGTGTTATCCGGGGGCGCCTAGGTGTATGGTGAGGGCGTCGGATGGAGTCAGCAGCTGCCTGGTTAATTGTGGAGACAAAAAGGTTCCAGTTGGTGAGTTCTTCTTTGGCCAGGGCATTATACCGGTTGGAGATGGAGCGGGTAAACACTGAGGTGATGGTTGGATCCTGGAGATGAGAGGATCTCAGTCGAGGTGGTGCCCATGATAATGGAACAGCCTTTAACTTCAGTCTCAACCGGGCAAACGGTTAATCGGTGGTCCGTGTTGCCTAGCTGGACTCCACGATACACACGACAGTTGGTAACACTGGATTTCCAGCGACTGGAGATGATGATGTGATTTAAGGCCTTGCGTGTTTTGCCATCATTGCTATACCATGTCCATTTGTGTATGTTCTTTCTGGGGAACCATGTGTCTACAATAGATAGGGCCCCAGCACAGCATAGATGCAGGAGGCGGTCACCGTTGTTGTTGGTGATGGGATCTGGAGATTCCGGGCCAATGATGTTTTTGGTCTGCGAGTCCCGAGAAGCAGAGGAGACGGTGGCGTTGAAGTCTGCTAGCACAATAGCAATGTCATGAGGGGGTATCTACTGGATGGCCAGATGTAGTTGATCAAAGAAAGTGTTCTTTGCCTGGTCGTCTGCGACCTCTGTTGGTGCATAGGCAACAATGACTGTTAACTTGCTGTGTTGGTGGTGGAAACGGGCGGTTAGCAGCCGTTCGCTGACTGGGTTCCATACTATAAGGGATTTCCTAACATGGCATGGCATTGCTAGGGCGACACCATATAGCCCTCTGTTATCATTTGAGCCTAGGAAGGAAGGAAACCCTACCAGGAGCACAAGGCTCCAGTCAACATAGCTCCCAGGGTCACAGGGAAGCACAAACCTCTCCACCACGGTAAGGTGATGGAGAGAGACACACGGACTGTACCTAAACTGTGACTTGGATGGCAAACCCCTGCAGAGCCCTGGTGGACACGGGGTCCGCCTTCCCCTTGGTCTGCACTGGAATCCTGCCGGGCACTGCTGGACAGGTTCGCATCACGACAGTGGTGGCAGAGTGGTTATCTGTGTTTTCATCCCCCCGAAGAGCGAGAATGTCTGTTGCCGGCTGCATAAGTGACCACCATTCCTGGCTGGTCAACATCCAGGACCCCTGCAACATCGGACTGGACCTGTTGACTAAGTGGGAGGCTATAGTGCATGTTCCTAGGTCAAGGCTTTACCTTTGCACAGGGACTGTGACACTCACATCAGCAGTGAAGTTGGGGTACAAGAGGCCTCAGCATCGGTGCCAGCAACCAGGGGATCCTCGGATCACTACCAGCCACCAGGGTCTCCTCCACGTCACCACTAGTCACCAGGGGGTCCTCTACATCCCCGACAGCCAACACGGGGCCCTCCACATCACCACCAGCCACCGAGAGCCCTCCATGTCTCCACAAGCAACCAAGGCGCTCAGCCGCCACCACCACCGCAGAATGGCAGGTCCCTGCAGAAGCGGATCCATGACTCCCGCTGCCAGGGTAAAGACTTTGCACCCAGGACCCAGGTGTGGGCCTGCTGTCCAGAGATACAGAAGGGACTCTCCCCCAAGTTGTCAACCCAGTGTGTTGGGCCTCGCTCAGTACTGGAACAGTTGTCGGACGTGATGAATAGGGTGCAGCTGGTCAAATGGAACCAGATGGTGGCTCTCCACCATGACCGGTTGGCTCCCTACCGGCCCCTGGCTCCCAACAGGGAGGTATCAGAAGTTGAGGACCAGCTCCGTACAACCATTCCAACCTCTGTTGCCAGAGGAAAGCCTTAACAGCAGCGCTGGCTTCCCCAACATCGGCGGCACTTTATACTTGATTAATGGGTTGCTGAGGAAAACTAACCTCTTGGGTGGGAGCAGAGTAACATCCCGTGGATAATAGTGGACTGCATTTCCCAGGTTTCCCTGGGGTGAAGGGGGGGGGGGGGGGGTTGAGGTGAGGTTATTGCAGCAGTTCTTGATGATTTAAGAATGAATAAAGAGTTGCATCGCAGGTTGTGAACTTGAACTCCACTTGCAGACTAACTCTGTCCTGAATACAATGGCATATAAATACTCTGTGTTGTATGCCCAGCATGCTGACAGCACAGGTTGAAAAAAAAAAAAAAAAAAAAAAAAAAAGATAAATGTTCCAATTATATAGCCTAATTTAGCACTACACACTATAGACACAAAATGTTATTATAGACAGGTAAAATTCTCAACCATTCTCACATCAAGGACCTTCAATTTGATACACATTATTAGATAATAATCTGTCACTTGGACCTCCACCTAAGAATATTTTTATTGGATATTTATTATTAGATATGATTTAGTCCAAGCCACCATACCTGTCTATACTATAGTTAGGGAGAGAACAGAGAAACAAAATAGTCACTATTTAATTATTTTACTACTACTATTGTACATTGTCTAATGGGGTTTAGTCTTTAAATAATTATAAATTAAATAATGTTGAAGTTGAACTATTAATATCTTTGCTGGGGACCCCCTGGAACCTCTTGAAGGACTCCTGGTGGGATTCCGGGCCCCATGTTGAGGACCACTAGGAAAACTAGAGAGCTGCTAGTGATACTTCGTTGGCCAATGGGGAAGGTGTCTGCTGATCACGTCAAACAGCACCGCGCAGCCACACGCACAAAGCGCAGGATGTCGGTGCAGCAGTGTGGTGATGCGCCACAGCGTTCATATGGAAAGAAAAGTTTCGCAGCAACACACAGACAAACAAACAATAAACAAAAAATGAACCGGTCAGGGAACAGGCTGCTGCAGACGTGACTCACTGAGCACTTTATTAGGAACACTTTATTAATACTGGGAAGGGCCTCCCTTCGCTCTCAAAACAGCCTCAATTCTTCTTAGCATGGATTCCACAAGATGTTGGAAACATTCCTTTGAGATTCTGGTCCATTTTGGCATGATTGCATAACGCAATTGCTGCAGATTTGTCAGCTGCACATTTATTCTGTAAATCTCCTGTTCTATCAGATCCCAAAGGTGTTCTACTGGAATCAGATCCGGGGACTGGGAAGGCCACTGAAGAACATTGAAGTCATTGTCATGTTCTTGAGACCAGATTGAGACAAATTTTGCTTTGTGACATGGTGCATTATCACACTGGAAGTAACCATTAGAAGATGGGTAAATTGTGGCTATGAAGGGATGCACATGGTCAGCAACAATTCTCAAAAAGGCTGTGGCATTAGATCGATAATAGATTGGCGTTAACGGGCCCAAAGTGTGCCAAGAAAAAATTCCACACCATTACACCACCGCCACCAGCCTGCACTGTTGACACAAGGCAGGTCCATTGATTCATGCTGTTGGCATCAATTTCCTGATCCTACCAAATGTGTGCCCCAGCATCAATTAGAGATTCATCAGACAAGGGATTTTTCCTGTTTAAAACTGCTCAGTTTTGGTGAGCCTGTTGTAGCCTATCTGCCTCAAGGTTCGACATGTTGTGCATTCTGAGATGTTTTTCTGCTCACCGCAAGAATACAGAGTGGTTGTCTGAGTTACCGTAGTTTTTCTGTCAGCTCGAACCAGTCTGGCCATTCTCCGGTGACCTCTCTCATCAATAAGGCGATTTTCGCAGCATTCTGAAAAAACTGTACAGACTGTTGTGCGTGAAAATCCCATGAGTCAGTTTGCTAGTGGCAGGTGAACGAAACAAACTGGGTTAACTGAAACAGGGGTTCCAAAAAGATCGCACTGATTGGAGCTGTGGAGCTCTGCAGCGGCTTTATATAGTGTTAGAGGAGGGGCAGTTCAAAGTTTGACCTCATATACAATACGTCATTGAGTCAAGATTTAGTTACGCCCCAAAAATACGGACCATGAAAATGGTGAGAAACAGTTGAACGATCTAATGAAACAATTCAGTACTACATCTTTACATATGTTTTCAACAGTTACCTTTATGTATAATGTGAAATATTATATAATGTGTAGTAATAAAACACTGAATTTACTTTACAGGGAATTTAAAGGATAGCGCGATTATTATTTTGTTTAATAAAAAAAAAGGAAATAATTGCAGAGGTCCGGACCTCACTAACCTCATAGCTGGCTACCGTCATGCTTTGATAATTGGGACTCGAACCGAGTGGTTTGACTCAGACCCTTTTAAATTGATTCGATAATGAGAGAACAGCTTGTTCTACCCCTTGGTAGATAACAGAAACAACAAGATTTATTTTAATACAATTTTATGTTGCATT
The DNA here is from genome assembly GCF_960531495.2 of Zeus faber. NCBI lineage: Eukaryota > Metazoa > Chordata > Actinopteri > Zeiformes > Zeidae > Zeus > Zeus faber. The sequence goes on along the minus strand of NC_137199.1, from coordinate 9,013,864 downwards.
TTAAGTCTGGACTATGATAACATATGGATAATGCATTATTAACCTATTTATATATCCTGTAATGATGCTTATAGTTCCTGTGTGTTTTAAATTTTGATTTAGATTTATTTCTGTTAATTTAACTCCATTAGTAGACCAATAAAATCCAACATTTTCTTTTTTTTTCACAAATATAATAAAGGTTTCACTGTTATGCCCACGGCCTCCCAGCACCACTAGAGGCCGCTCTTGCCTCATCTGCAGCTCCCTCCTTGAGCCAATTGCACACACCTGGGATCAATTACCTGCATCACTCCACACAGTATTTATTCTCCTGCTTCCCAGTCATTCTTTGCCAGACGGTCAACTAGCTTACCCGAATTGTACAGCTACTGACTCCATTCCAAGTTCCTAGCTCCTAGTGCTTGTTTCAAGTCTCTAGTTTATGTCTCTTTGTTTTGTCTTCCCCTTACCTGCTTGTCTCCTCTCGTCGACCCAGTCTGTCCGTCCCTCTCCAGCCAGCCCGGTTCCCCGTCTCTCCACCCGGATCCTGGACCCCTCCTCCCGGTCATCATCATCCCTGCCCAGCTCTGCTCCATCCCTACCTGACCGGGTCCCCCTGGCCAGCTCCACCGTGTGGGCTAATAAACATCCTTTGTCTGCCTCCCGTCTCCCTGTGTCGTGCGTTTGGGTCTCTCATAGCCCTGGTCGTGACAGTACGATCTGGCCAATAAAACATGGACCCAGCCGACACAGAGGGGCTCCGCCGCGCGCTCGGGGACCAAGGAGTGTTGCTTGGTCAACATGACCAGGCCTTCCGGACCTGGTCATGGACCTGGTCATGGACCTGCAGGCTGCTGAGATCAGCAGCCTGCAGGTTCCTCCGGCTCCCGTGGCCCCCCCTGCTCCTCCCGCACTCCCTCCTCCCATCACCAGGGCTCCCAGCGCCTCTCTCGTCTCCCCTGAGCCCAACGTTCCGGCAACCACCGTGAGTCCTTGAGGTTCTTCCTCATTCATTCCCCCCTGAGCCCCCTGGTCCTGGTCGGGTACCGTGAGCACCTGAGCCCACACTGCCACGCCCACTGTCTCCCCTCGGCCTCTACCCCGCCGCCGGATGCGCTGCCGGGGGACCCCAAGAGCCCTGACCTGTCCTCGGTTCCTTCACAATATCTGGACCTGGTCCCTGTCTTCAGCAAGCAGGGCGCACTATCCCTACCACCTCATCGCCCCTACGACTGCGCAATCAACCTCCTGCCTTCCCCTGCAGTCGCCTGTATAACATCTCCCTGAACCAGATTTTCTCCAAATCCCTCTCTGACTATGTAAAACACATACGCCTGGTGCTGCAGCGGCTCCTGGAGAACCATCTCTTCGTTAAGGCTGAGAAGTGTCTTCTATGTTCTGTCCATTTACTTCCTGGGATTCATAATTGGCCGAGGGAGGCTGGAGATGGACCCCAAAAAGGTGGCCGCCGTTATGGAGTGGCCAACCCCAGCCAATTGGAAGTAGCTCCAACGCTTCCTCGGGTTTGCAAATTTCTACCGGCGCCTCATCCGAAACTTCAGCTGTATAGCCGCTCCCCTCTCAGCCCTTACCTCCACCGCAGTGGGCTTCAAGTGGACCCCCGCGGCCAAGGCCGCATTCCTCGACCTCAGAAGCCGCTTTTCGTCGGCCCCAGTCTTGGCCCAGCCCGACGCCAACCTCCAGTTCGTGGTAGAGGTGGACCCTTCGGACACGGGGGTAGGAGCGGTACTGTCTCAGCGTTCTCCAACCGACGGTAAGCTCCACCCCTGTGCCTTTCTCTCTCACAGGCTCACCCCACCAGAGCGCAATTATGATTTGGGCAACTGGGAACTCCTGGCCGTCAAACTAGACCTGGAGGAGTGGCGCTACTGGCTTGGGGAGCAATCCACCCCTTTGTCGCCTGACCGATCAGAAGAACCTGGTCTATATCCGGACGGCGAAGCGGCAGGCCAGGTGGGCGTTGTTCTTCGGCCGGTTTAACTTCCCTCTATCCTACCGCCCAGGCACCAAGAACACCAAACCTGACGCCCTGTCCCGTGTGTTCACGCCATAGGAGAAGACAGGGGATCCAGAACCCATCCTTCCACCCCTGTGCCTTGCCGCCATGCTCACCTGGGAGATCCAGTCCCTTGTCACCCAAGCACCGGAACACCAGCCCGACCCAGGTACCGGACCCCCTAACCGCCTGTTCGTCCCTGACTCCTCACGCTCCCAGGTTCTGCAGTGGGCCCATGCCTCCCGCCTCACTTGCCATCCCGGGTTCACCCGCACCCTGGCAGTCGTCCGCCAGCGCTTCTGGTGGCCGACCCTGCTCCCTGACACCCGGTCCTTTGCCTCTGCCTGTCCCACCTGCGCCCGGTCAAAGACCTCCACCCGACCCCGCACCGGCCTCCTCCACCCGTTACCCATCCCAACTCGTCCTTGGTCCCACATCGCCCTGGACTTTGTGACTGATCTCCCACCATCCCGGGGCAACACTACCATCGTCACGGTGGTGGACCGCTTTTCTAAGGCAGCCCACTTTCTCGCCCTGCCCAAACTACCATCAGTAAAGGGAGACCGGACCTGCCGAGGTGTTCCGCCGCCATGGCATCCCGGCAGACGTGGTGTCAGACAGAGGACCTCAGTTCACCTCCCAGGTCTGGCGCGCCTTCTGCTCAGCCCTGGGGGCACAGGTCAGTCTCTCCTCCGGTTTCCACCCCCAGACCAACCGCCAGACGGAGCGGGCAAACCAGGAGGTGGAGGCCAGCAACCAGCTGCCGTGGGCCGAATACGCCCCCAACACCCTGGTCAACGCCTCCTCTGGCCTGTCGCCCTTCCAATGCTCTCTGGGCTACCAACCCCCGCTGTTCCCTGCCCAGGAGGTTGAGATCGCCGTGCCCTCCGTCCAGGTCGCTGCCGGAGGACATGGAGGAGGGCCCGCTCTGCCCTACTCCAGGCCTCTGCCAGGTCCCAGCGTCAGGCTGTTACCCGGCCTGCACAGTGCGGCACCTGCTGGATGTGCGGTGCTGGGGGAGGGGCCTCCAGTACCTCGTGGACTGGGAGGGGTACGGTCCAGAGGAACGCTCCTGGGTCCCTGTGTCTTTGTCTCGTCTTCCCCTTACCTGCTAGTCTCCTCTCGTCGACCAAGTCTGTCCATCTCCAGCCAGCCCCGTTTACCTGCTTGTCTCCGCTCGTCGTCCAAGGCTGTCCGTCCTTCTCCATCCAGCCCGGTTCCCCGTCTATCCACCCGGATCCTGGACCCCTCCTCCCGGTCATCATCATCATCCCTGCCCAGCCCTGCTCCATCCCTACCTGACCGGGTCCCCCCGGCCAGCTCCACCGTGTGGGCTAATAAACATCCTTTGTCTGCCTCCCGTCTCCCCGTGTCGTGCGTTTGGGTCTCCCCTAGCCCTGGTTGTGACATTCACAAATGTGAAATTGGGTTTAAAATGCTGTCCAAACATTTTATTATAATGGGTCTGAGTTTGGCTTCTGTATGTACGGTCGTTTTTGATAAATAATGGCCTTAAATGGCCTGTGTGTCGGGAAAAAACTGTGAAATCCCCTGTGAATTTCCCTGTTTTCACGAATAAAATAAAGTTTTCACAAATCTGAAATAGCTTTTGACATACTTTTTAATAACAATACAAACCATTTACAATATGTTTTTATTGATGTCCAGCCATGCACCAGTTATGTCTGTCAGAGAAACAGTACGTTACTGAAAAGGTTTTTGATTGCACCATAATGCCATAACTGTGAATTGGCTCATTTTCAGCTGATTACTGAAATAAGTACCAGAGTTTTCCTTTCAGTAAGGACTAATATTTGATGAGAAATTAGGTCTGTTGGAGAACACAAGTGACTTTCACTGGCATTGTCAAGTAGTGGACACATTTAATTGCCTTTATTGGAAGATATAGGAATTGTTCATCGGTTTGATTGGTATGACATTGGTTTGGAGACAATCCAAGTCATCCAAACCTGGATTTATTCTGATGCTGTAATTATAGACTAACTACCAGAGCTGAGAATATGGATGCCCGTTGCAGATTTAGTTGGTTTAACCCTTTTGGATGGACGTCCCATCTAAACATTTGGCAACCAACAAGGTAAAGGTCAGCCAAGTCTATAGTTAGTAGTTAATACAGAGCTACGATATTCCTACTTTTGAACCTAATGGCTGGGTAGGAGACGTGTGCGCGTCTCAGGCAACAATTTATCTGTCTCTCCGCTGTGATTTTAGAGTGTGACATTGACATGTGTGCTATTATCTTATCAAAGCCAAGAGGGGCAAACCAGAGAGACTGAGAAAGAGAGAAATGTAAGCAAAGAAGGGATGATTAAAGGGGGTAAATGTTGTTTTTAAACCTCTTGATTGTAGTACAGACGGGGTTAGAAATGGAACAGTGTGAACACTGTGGAAGAAAAATAAAAAAACAGACCCCCTACCGCCAAACCACCCAACGCTCCCACCATCACCTATCCCTCACCCCCCGGCTGAGGGAAGCTGTTCTTACTGAACTATGGGGACCTGAACCAGCTGACGGATGAAGGAGGCGGAGAAATGCGGCCGAGAAGCCTTCCGACACATGACGAGAGTCATCGAGCCGAAGGGGTTCAGCGGGAAATAGGTAAAGCCCTCGGTGAGCGCTGGAGCCAAATATAGGTTATGTCATCGGCTGGGCAATTTTAGTTCTGTTGACACTGGTTCAAACTCATTAAACATGGTTATATCTGGTAGTTATTCTAATATAAAAATACTAAACAACTGATTATAAGTTTGGCCTGCCTTGCCTGCTTTTATAGTACGGGAGGTGTGGAGGCCTTGTTTGAAAGTGCCGCTTCTATGCACCAACATAGACAAGCTCAACTAATTTCCTAATTGCATCATTTTGCATTTGGTTGATTACCTCAATTTCATTGGGGTGAATGTTATTATGTTTAATTTTTGTATTCTTTTCACATAAATGGCTCCAAAATGAGGTAAGAAGAATTGGGCTTTAATGGTCATTAGTCATATGTAGGGAAATAGCTAATTATTGCACTGTTGGCTACGTTGCTGACTATTTTGTCTTGAGTAGTCATGAAATACGTGGGATCATATACAGATTAGGACAATCCTGATTCCCGTGGCAAGGAAATATTTTGCCAATAATGACCAGCTGGCTGTGCATTATCACTTTATTTATATTCACACACACATATATATATATATATATATATATATATACAGTATATATGGCAAGGCAAGGCAATATATGACCAAGGTCTTGATGTTTTCAGCTTGTCAGCGCAACTCAATACATTATTTTAAGATTCGACTCGAATACATTTTAGACAAAGCGTTGCAAAGGGTTGCAGAGGGTATTGAAAGGCTGAGGCTGTTGAACTGTGAGGCGGGCATAACCGACTGAGGCACACCGAGGCATGAACGCACGTTTAATTGGCTCTCTGTGAGCCTAAAAAGAGAGTTATTCACGCTCATTAAGCCACATATTAAAGGAGTCACATGGGAATGGAACCAACTAATTGTACTGGAAAAAAACACGAAAGCTATGTTGCTTTTTTCGTTCTACCACGTGGCGGTGAAGCACTGGAGAGTCGTGACCCGGAAAAGCCGATCCCTAGCCACATGAGATTCTCTCACGGACCGCGTTTGTTTATTTTTCTGTAATAAATTCACGAAGGCGGCATGTTTTTATCCAGCGGCAGATTTGTGCTTTCCCGTCCTTTCCTTGAGGAAAGGAGAAGGGACTTTTTTGGTAACTTGTATAAATAAGCTGTGAGTGGTATGCAAGTGTATGTCTCACTGGTCGGTCTGTCATTGTACAGTATGTACGTATGTCGATTACATTTTTATTTTAATTGCCGAAATAAATTCTCAAGTGATATGCAAATGGATTCACATAGGGTGAACAAAGCCTTTTGAACTGGGACACTGAGAATACTAGAACTACTGGAAACCAGGAACGAAAAGGGCCCAACCAAAATAGGATCAAAGCCAATTACTGTGGTAGCGGGGAGCTTTGTATGTACGGCATGCACGTAATAGGTGCCTGTAAACATGCGTGAATGTGCCTGTTCATTTGGGAATAACAGTTGTGAATAAACAGGCTTAGTTTGGCTGAAAAACTGAAAAACACAACATGAAAGTGTTATGCATATGTCTTGCTCATGAAATGTACCAGAAATTGTCCAAGCACTCTATAATGAGTCACATGTATTAGAAATTCCTTTCACTAAATTGCAATGAAACATTATATTATTTTATGTGGAGTGAATTTGTTCATGCTTCACTCACCACAATCATGGGTCCCTTTACTTAGTCAGAATGAAGCAAAATTGGGCAAAATAAGGCAAGTCAAAATGGACAGGGTCCCGAGACCTGGCCTCAGGTCAGTCAGATCAGGTCCAAATTGGACTGAGATCTGGTCGTAAGAAGTGGGGTCTTGATTGTCCACTAGATGGGATTTTGTGTGTAAACCTTGAGATGGACTGGTGTCTCCTTGCCTCACAGCCATTGTAAGCTGTGATAGGCTCTGGCCCCAATCAGTGACCCGGACTGGGACAAAGAAAATGTAGAGAGTGTAAACCGGAGCCAGTCACACAGGAAACAGTCACCCAATCAAGGTTTACAGACCGAACAAGTGAACTATACACTAAAAAGTATGTTTTGGCTTACACTGCTAACTCAAACCCATAGGATGGGGCAGTTGAGTCCCAAAAGTTCATTTAAAGGTTGGTTTTCCAATTGCTCGCACGCAGGGTAAGGTTTTCAACATGTTGGAGAGTCTAAGTCTGGGCTCTGTGAGGCTACAGAAAGAAGTACAGCATTGGACTTGCAGTAGGGGAAACACAGCTCTTTGAAAACCGATGAAATAGCACTACATTGATCCCAGGGGAAGATTCAGGTAAGGTAAGAAATAAACTCAGCAGCAATGAATAAATATAGAATTGCATTTAAGTACCGCTAACGCTGGTGCCAGCAAAGTGGTAGTGAGAGGTTTATCGAACTGGTCCCTCAATTTCAGGAAATCACTATTTCCACCCCATTGAATAGCTACACGCCCTCCAATGCTGCTGTGTGTTCATTCACACATGCCATGGAGTAGTCAGAGTCATACCATGACCAGTTATTCTCAATCTGTCCCCACCATTTTCCAACCAGGTAGAACAAGCTACACAATTTTCAGACAAAATTACCAGCAGGGAGACACAAATTTCAAACTCTGTGGACAGTCAGGGGCATTAATCTCAGGTCAGTAGAATCAGAACATCAGGTTCCTGCTGCTGTGAACCTGTAGGTCATCCTCTGACCTGAGACCGATGCAGGTCTCAATCTCACCTGGGCAGGTTCAACTGAGCCAGAGGAGTGAAGGTCCGCTCAGTGCACGGCTTCGTGGATGAGACTTTTTGGCCAAAGCCAAAGGGTAGGGAAACTCGCCCAGAAAAACAAGGAGTGATGGAACAAAAATGCGATTGTTGTTGTCACTGGCACCTTCCGGGCATTCCTGCAACCACATCAGCTCTTGAAGGACTAGTTTTGCTTGTCCAGCTGGGAGGGTGGAGAGGGTTGGACCTGGATACTAGGCAAGCATTGCCTTCCATACCTGGGCTGAATTTGCAGCTGACCAAAGAAAATAAAAGGACACTCCATTCTTCTGGGTGCCAATACACGGGCAGCAGGGTGATTGGATTGGGGATTGGTTTCGACGTCCGCTGCCAGATTACCTTGTAGTGATTTGTGGCCAGGGCACATCAGGCCACTGCAGCGGCCAGAATTTACTGGGGTCTACAGTGTTACCATCGGCTTCAGAATGACGAGGCAGCTTGCCTATCTAATAAACAAACCATGCGGACGTAATGGCTCTCCGCCCGGGCTAACAATCCTAAAAAGGTGCACGCTACATTGTATATCTCTGACCTGTCTATCAATAGCAAATGTGACGCACCGAGTACTTTAGGGTCATCTGGCGGCTTTCAAGATTTTTGTTCCGCATTATTTGAAAGTGGAGAATCAGAGCTTCCAAACAAGGTGTCACTTGTGCAAATCAAGCAAATATTTCTTAGCTATGACTTGTTAATGACAAGGGTGTAAAGGGGAAAAATTTAATTTTCCTTCAAGGAAGGTTTTTTCAACTTATTTGACTGCTACTGGCGATTTTAGAAATGCGCGAGATGGCGGCTTTTGCTGTGGTGTGTCACAAATGTGTAAAGTGCATTTCCATTACAAGCTGCATATATTGGAGGCCAACGAAGCGAAGGTCAATGTGTTATCTTCAAACCCAATCCCAATCCCAGAATTGGGATCCCATAATCTTGAGACAAAAGTACTAGGGAAGAGCATGGCTTCTGCCCTACTTGTGTCGATTAAGGAGGCTTAGTATGGAAAGGTCCTGACCGTATGGGTCTGACATGTGGGGCGTTGGAAAGAAGAATCTCACTGTTTCTTTGCATTGCATGGTATGTTTTGCATACGAGGGCTAAACTCTTCCTCACTGTAGACACTATTCAGGAACAGCGCAAAATCATCCAGCCACTCACTCAAAAATGATGTAACCGCCTGCAAGCAGACCTGCTGATTTGCCATGCATCGCTGTCATCACCAGGTGTGTGTGCCAGAGTGTGTGTGTGAGTGTGTGTGTGTGTGTGTGTGTGTGTGTGTGTGTGTGTGTGTGTGTGTGTGTGTGTGTGTGTGTGTATGTGTGTGTATGTGTGTGTGTGTGTGAACAAATTACATCAATGTGTGTGTATGTGTTCTGCAAAGCAACACAGAGTGACGTTTTGTTTCCAGCACACACTCTTGCCTATTGTGGAAAGGTCTGGAATGGAATGACAGGAAACCCAAACAAGCCATAGTTCAAAGGGACAATTGACACACACACACACACACACACACACACACACACACACACACACACACACACTCTTTTGATATGATTAATCCCCGCCACCACTCAGCTCAGAGTGTCCTATTAGCAGGACTTCATAGAGCCGGAGCGCATATCTCACACACACACACACACACACACACACCCACACACACACACACACACACACACACACACACACACACACACACACACACACCAAACGGAGTACTCTCCGTCCCTCTGCTCCCAGTTAAATTCATACATCATTCTCTAAACTCCTGCTGAGCTATCATCATTCCCATCTGCCTCCCCCAGAATATTCATCATCGTCATGATTCAAATCAAAAGCGGCGCGGTTATGAAACACCCTCTAACTAATGAGTCTTGTCAGGAGCCGTCTAATTATTTTACTTGGACGTGATGGTTTCTCCCCCTCTCTCCTCACCAGCAGCAGCCACCGCCCGTCAAACCCTCTGTGGAATGAATAATGGTTTAATCTAGCTTCCCTGCTTTCTTGTAGTTTTTGCTCTCGTCTCTTCCTTTCCTTTTTTTATTTCTTCCCTCTTGTTACATGCCCCCCCCCCCCACGCACACACACACCTACACCTACACACACACACACACACACACACACACACACACACACACACACACACACTCTGTTTTTGTGGTCTTCTTACACTTCCCTCCCACTTCTCTTTTTCACTCCCTATTTCACTCTTTCTCGTATTGTGAGACCCTGACCTTTGTATGTTCTATATCAGGGTCAGAAAGACAGAAAGAGCCCCCCCAAAAAAACAAAAAGAAATAAATTATATATATATATATTTTTTTTTTTTTCTGTGTTTTATGGCTATTTCCATTTTATTCTTTCTATTTTTTTATAGATTTATTTATTTATTTCATTTTAATTACATTTAATTAAATGTAATTGAAAAAATGATTAAATGTTATTTAAAAAATAATTCTAATTTCTTTCGGACTTGTCTCGTAGCGAAACACATCAATCCTCACCATGACAAATTCCTCGTGTATGAAAAGATACTTGGCGGACTCAAACAAAATCATTTTCGGGAAAAGAAAGAAACCATTCGGTTCTGATGGTATGTTATTTTATATTCCATTTTTTTTTTCTGCCAACCATAGCTGTCCAGGAGACTGAAAGTGAGGTCAGGTCGATGAATAATACATCAATGTGTGAAAGTGAAATTCTGGAAACGCAAAATCAATAGGGATACAAAAAGAATTATGTCAGAAAATACCTGCAATCTCTAACTGCAACCCCAGCTTCATGCCTGTCAGCGGCATTGATGGGAAGCGATTATGTTTTCAACACGCATATCAATAATAGACTCGTTTTTTGGCGCATTGCAGCCACTGTATGGCCACCAGAGTAGCTGCTGGCGTGATAAGGGGGTGAATAAATAAAAAAGAAACCAGGCTGGGTTTGTTGATAAGGATAAATCGAGTACAGCAAAGAGGAGAAAGTGGTCAAGAAGTCCGCTTCAGAAGAAAAAAAAAGTAATTTGGCAATCGCTAATACAACAGCCCTTTTTGTTACAGTAATACATTTGCAGCCTTGTGTTCGTTTCCATGCGCCACACTCTTGAGATAATTATATCCATTGTGACCAGAGGATGAAATGACACTCTCAGTTATTAAGAACAGTGGAGTCTCAGTGAATGCCGGTCTGCCTGGGTGCAGTTACTGACGAATGAACGGACCAACAAACCAACGAACGACTCTTTTGCCGGAGTGACTCCCGACTCCTGAGTTGTTAAAACGATTTGTTGGCCCCGAACGAATCCTTTGCGGGTCTTGTCATCACCAGGTTGGATGTTGTACCGTGGAACTAAATCTTCGCTTCCGCCACCAACAAAAACAGTTCACATGTACCTCTAACCCCCTTCCTCGCTTTCTTCCGCTGCCGGGTTCTTTGCGGATATCGTTTCGGCGAGTTGCAATCTGTTTAATGAGTTTGACGCTGATTTTGACGGCATCACAAGACGAGGGCGCTTCATTTCACCGTGGTCGGCGTGAAACCTCTTTGGCATTTTGTGGGATTTGCAAATCCCACAAAATGCGACGCTCCGCGTCTGACATTTCTGGCAAAAGACGACGCAGCAACACCGCTTTGCTCCTGATTCTTCCCTGAAGGAGCTACGGCTCTACCGTTGCATCCAACAACGGCTTTTAAATGAACGTCGTTCCTACAATTCCCTCAAGTTGTCCGGGAACCGTGCGGCACCTTTGAAGCTGCAGGTTGAGGCTGATAAGGAGCGTTAACCCGCCAAGAAAGCTGCACAACCCACATATCAAAGCGCATGTTGCAAGCCATGTTGATTAGACAGCAAAGGGAACGCACCAGGAATAGAATGCCTTTCTTCCTGCTCAAAAAAATAAAAAAAAAGACACACAGAAACAAAGGGGAGAAAAGGGAGCCCGTGTATTTTCCGGTTTAAGAGAGTAGCATGCAAATTCATTTAAACAGCAAATATGTTTCTTTTATAATTTGATGCCAAGTGTGAGGCAGAATATTCACGCTGGTGTAATCCCGAGTGAGGAAATATAATAAGAAGTGTGGGTGATCAACCAAAGGGGACGGTGGGGGCTTCAGTTTCCACTCCGTCACGGGCGTCTCGCTCCATGTGTTTCATGGCCGAGACCACAAAGTGGAACGATGGCGTTTTGTTCGCGCTGTGGTTGTGGTCTTTGTATGCCTGGGCGACTGGCAAAAATGAGACGCTCGGCGGCAGCCATTTTGTGCACCTGTCAACGTGTCGCCTCCCCGAGCCAAATGAGCGTTCAAGAGCCCGCCGCTATAGAGGAATGTTGGAATCGGGACGTGGCGAATGAGTGGAGAACGTGTTCCTGCTTGTAAGACATCATGATACTGTATGAAGAGAGAGATGGAGAGAATATAGAGAGTAGGGTAGCTCATGGGCCCCAGGTGAGGGTCCCGGGCGATGGGGACGAGGCGCGGGGGTCCCGGGTGTGAGGTCCGGGTGTTAGGGGACGGGTGTGGGGTCCGGGTGAGGGGCCCAGGCGAGGGCCCAGAGATGAGTTCATCTCTCCCCATGTTGACTGGAACCGTTACAACACAGACAACTTTTAGTCGGGCCCCCGGAAGGTCAGAGATCAGAGATAATAAACTTATGTCTTTTGAAATGTCTCCTCCTGTCCAAGATGCCATCTTTCACTCCCTCTCTCTCTCTCTCTCTCTCTCTCTCTGTATCTATGTATCTATGTATCTATGTATCTATCTATCTATCTATCTATCTATCTATCTATCTATCTGTCCTTTCGTTGTTAAGCAATGTATTTGGGGGAGGAATGAAAGCCTCTCCACCTTCCCTGATTCCCTGCTTGTTCTTCCCTCCTCTTTACCTTCACTCCTCTCCTCCCTCCTTTTTTGATCCCTGCCTTCTCTCCCTCCTTTCTTTATTCTCCGCTGCTTTCCTTCCATTCCACTTTTGCTCCCTTCCCTTCATTCTTTCCTTCATTCTGCTCTACCTTCCTCTCTCCTTTTCTGACTTCCTCCCTCCCTCACTTCCTTCGATCTTTCCTCTGCTCGTTCCTCCCCTCTATTCCTCCTTCAGTGTTTCCACTGCCCATCCTTCCTTCCATACTGAACACACATGACAAATTTCTCCTCTCTCTCACTCTCGCCCTCTCTCTCATGCTCTCTTTCTTTGTCTCCCCCCTCAAGCTTAATACCATTACAATGTTAACAGCTCTTGTTGTCTCGCCGGCTTAGAATTGTGTCTTTATCGCACAACAACACCTCTATGCCCCATGGAGAGGTGTGTGTGTGTGTGTGTGTGTGTGTGTGTGTGTGTGCGCGCACTCATGATTATCTCACCACACCACCTTTAGGCCCCGGAGTAGGTATGTCAGGATCAGTGTGTGTGCGCGAGATAACATGCTTTTTATATGTGTGTGTGTGTGTGTGTGTGTGTGTGTGTGTGTGTGTGTGTGTGTGTGTGTGTGTGTGTGTGTGTGTGTGTGTGTGTGTGTGTGTGTGTGTGTGCGCTCAACACATACTCACACTTCTGGAATGTCTCCCAAGTGTGATCACACATATGTCTGTGTGTTTGCCTGGGAGCATATGTGTGTGCACGTGTGTGTGTGTGTGTGTGTGTGTGTGTGTGTGTGTGTGTGTGTGAGAGAGATAACATGCTTCCTATATATATGAGCAATGCGGATTCCGTCCTGGACGTGGAACAGTGGACCAGCTCTTTACCCTTGCAGGGTTGCTGGGGGGGGAGTTTGTCCATCCAGTCTACATGTGTTTTGTGGACCTGGAGAACCCTTTCGACTGTGTCCCTCGGGGGCTCCTGTGGGGGGCACTGAGGGAGTACGGGGCATGTTGGCACGCGCCATCCGGGCCTTGTACAATCAAAGTGAGGCCTGTGTTCGCATTCTCGGCACAAAGTCAAAATCGTTCTCTCTATTCATGGACAGAATCTCAAGGCCCAGCCGAGGTGAGGAGAGTGTCAGGGCCGAGCCAGGGCGGTTTGCAGCCGAGTGTGAAGCGAACCTCCAGTCCGAGGCCATCGTTCTCTGCCGGAAAACGGTGGATTGCTCTCTCCGGGTTGGGAGCGAGTTGTTTCCCCCAAGTTCAAGTATCTCGGGATCTTGTTTGCGAGTGAGGGGAAAATGGAGCTTTGGGTAGTGACCGAAAGAACGAGATTGCGAATACAAGCGGCCGAATTGGGTTTCCTCCGTATTGTGGCCGGGCTCAGCCTTAGACATAGGGTGAGGAGCTCGGACATCCGGAGGGAGCTCGGATTAGAGCCGCTGCTCCTTTGCGTCGAAAGGAGCCAGTTGAGGTGCTTCGGGCATCTGATCAGGATGCATCCTGGACACCTTCCTTTGGAGGTTTTCGGGGCACGTCCAACTAGTAGGAGACCACGGGGTAGACCCAGAAGGCGTTGGAGGGAGTACATATCCCAGCTGGCCTGGGAACACCTCGGGGTCCCCCAGGAGGAACTGGAAAACGTTGCCGGGGAGAAGGGGGCCTGGAGCTCCTTGCTCAGCCTGCTGCCACCACGACCCGGCCCCAGATAAGCAGAGGAAAATTGAAGGAAAATGGATTCTATATATATGTGTGTGGGTGTGTGTGTGTGTGTGTGTGTGTTTGTTTGTGTATGTGTGAGATAACATGCTTTCATATGTTGGTGTGTATGTGTGTGTGTGTGCGCCCGCACGCAGGTATGTGTGTTTATGAGTGGATGGGTGTGTCGGGGTGTTTGTGTGTGTGTAAAGTTTTGTTTGTGTGTATTCACTACATCCCCATACTTTTGGAATGTTTTTCAAGTGTGATCACACATATGTGTGTGTGTGTGTATGTGTGTGTGTGTGTGCGTGTGTGTGTGTGTGTGTGTGTGTGTGTGTGTGTGTGCGTGTGTGTGTGTGTGTGTGTGTGTGTGTGTGTCTTAATAGTGATTGATGGCACACTGTTCGCATCATGGAGCATTATTGTCAGCCTTATAATTCATTCAGGTTTTTTTGTGTATTTACATGCCATGAAACACAATTCATCACACACACACACACACACACACATACGCACACACACACAGACACATACACACACACACACACACACACACACACAGACAGACACGTACACACATACACACACACACACACATATACCTGCACACACACACACAACCACACACACACAAACCAGATTGACGGATGGGATCCAGGTATTAAGAGTTTAAACGCCTCAATAACATCTGTTGTGTTTCTCCATAACTTCCCTAATTTTGTTTTTATAACAACTTATATTAATGAATTACTTAAATGACTGCTTTTCTCAGAATTGGAGCATATAACTTTTTTTTTACAGTTTGGCAACTTTGTGGTGCAGAGAACTCACTTAAAAATCCAAAATTTAGATGAATAGGAGGAAACGTCTTTACTTAACAGTTACTTAACAGTTACTGGACAGTTTCTTAACAGTTACTTAACAGTTACTAAACAGTTACTGGACAGTTTCTTAACAGTTACTTAACAGTTACTGGAGAATTACTTAACAGTTACTTAACAGTTACTAAACAGTTACTGGACAGTTTCTTAACAGTTACTTAACAGTTACTAAACAGTTACTGGACAGTTTCTTAACAGTTACTTAACAGTTACTGGAGAATTACTTAACAGTTACTTAACAGTTACTGGACAGTTACTTAACAGTTACTTAACAGTTACATAACAGTCACTGGACAGTAAGCGCTGACTGTTCGTGTTGAGTGCATGTGTGTGGGTCTTTCATATCTCATCTTCCTTCCATTCTTTCTTTCCTTCCGCTGGTCCTTCCTCTGGCCTTTTCGGACCTCCTCCCCTCCCTCCTCCCCTCCCTCCTTCCCTACCTCACTTCCTTTGGTCTTTCCTCTGCTCATTCCTCCCTTCAACCAATTGCCCATCTTTCCTCCTCTCTCCCTCTCTCTCTCTCTCTCTCTCTCTCTCCCCGCTCCCTCATGCATATCGATTTCCAATTCCCAGGTATGAGGCAGGATAATGGCCGCCGGGACTTAGGAGAGCGAGCGTCATCGATCAGCGGTTTTGTTCATATTCAGCTCCATTACTCTCCATTGACCTCTCCATGTCTCCGCCTCCCCCCTCCCTTCTCTCTCTCTCTCTCTCTCTCTCTTCACTCTCTTATTTAAGCACTCTGGAATGAAACGCCACCCCCGTCTCGTACCCCTTTATTAAAGGGTAGTTTGGGTTTTTTTCTACCCCGGTGCTGTGATTGGTGACGTCACAGGCGGATTCATCGTGGCGACGCTGACCATTGTTTGTTTCCCGAAGAGGAGCCGCTTTCGAATCGACTCTTCATGCAGCGGCGTCGCAGCGCGGTCTAGTGGGATTTCACTTCCCGGGACGAGAGTAAGGAGAGAAAGAAGCTCTACACCACGGGCTACACAAGACAATGGCGGAGGATTTGATGTCAAAGCCGGAGCCGAAAGTGTAAAATGTCTGGTGTCACCAGTAACGCCGGTGTTGTCATGAGTTTATAAACCAGTGGGAAAAATTCCTCGGCGTGGCATTGAGCAGGGGACACCGTCACAGCTCAACAGCTCATGCTCATCGTCTTAAAGAAGAATTTGAAAATGTAATGGCAACAATTTTGCCATAAAACCAATGTGTAAATTGTTAATAGCGTGGTAAATGTGCAACTGTTTTTTATTCAAGAGTCTCGTTTTGATAAAGCTCTTAACTGTTTAAATATTCTCATATTTTTGTTCTGATTAGGGGTCCAGCCCCCGAAGGCGACGGAGACCGCTTTTGGTTCTCAGTAGTCTCTAGGCATCATGGAACTGACGTATCCAAGCCCATGATGAATAACATTTGGATTCGGGGCATTTCAGAGTTTGAGCCAAAACTGTCAATTTTTTGTATGAAAAGTTTGTTCGTAAAAAACTCTGCATTTCTGATCTCCGCAAGGATCACGTGATAGGACAGCATCTGCAAAATGACTGCCCGACATTAGATCTGTCCTTTGTAACTACTGCAGATATTTTATGTGCTCAGTGGACTATTCAACTGGACTTTAACCCCAGGACTATAAGACACAAACTCTGACAGATTGTTTCAACATCTTCACTAAAAAGACGACCCCAAATATAACCTAGAGAGAGTAAGGAAGACCACCACTGTCAGAATTGTTAAAAATGTCACCTACCTGTATCTTCCATTACAGTGTTTATTTGGTTGTATGTCATCTACAACATTGCAAATAGTCCTTGAACATCATTACGTCATACACTTTACACCGACTAGCCTAGACCCCATGTATTGCTGCCTGCAGCTATATTTTATAAATTTAATTGTTTTTGTTTGCACTTTGAAGCCATTGTAGCCAACAGACTGAGCAATGTAGCAGTTGGGAAAGAGCGGGGAAAAATTTTGGTTGATGGCAAAGTGACTTTGGAATGGATGGGGTCCTACCAAATCCCTATTATACATATGTGCATGTAGTGTAAACACCTAATCCAAGTTACTGCTGGGATTAGGTGTCTATTACAGAGAGTAATAACAATTTAGATATTTATAGCACTGTAATATGGAAAGAGCTAAATTATTATACAACATTTCTCTGATTTATTAATTTGAGATTTTTTTTTTATTTTCAAAAGAAAAATGTTCGCAATTTTCTAGCTTCATTGTGACATTGTGATGAACATTGATGTACATTTGGAGCAGAAATTTGTTATTTTACCGGAAGTAGAAGAACGTTTGCGCAATTCATTTAGTTTCAGTAGCAGGGCGCTTTGTGACATCATTATCCGAAGTTACACAAGTCTAAGCTTTGTCCCTCAGAAGTCATTCACATCCAGCCACTTAGGCCCTTGGAACTGCATAGTGTTTGCTACACGTAGACAGACATCTTGAGCCGATGCTGCATTTAAAGGAAACTCTGAAAACTGTAACTCTTGCTGAGTTTTACAAAACCCTGAAAATTATAATCGGTCACAGAAGGCATTTTCGCACCGCAGGAAGTTCTAAGAACCTTTGGAGGAACCGCCCCGTTCTTTTATGTACGCACTGTCCTGCACTGTTCTTGAGGGACATTTAAACTAAATGACACAAGAGGAACATTCAGTGATAACATAAGTTCATGGTGATTGGTCCAGATGTAAGTCCGCGGTGATTGGAAAAACACAATGAAAATAAGATACTTCATTTAAAGTTGGCATGTCTTTATTTGTACACAGTTTATTTCCAAAACATCAAATCTATGATAAAATTAAACAGCGTACCTTCGCCCCGACGTCACAGTGACAAGGCGGACTCGGCACCACCCTCAATCATAACACGTTTTCATGAGTGTGACGCGACCAAGTCGCATCATCAGTCAGTAAAGAAGTAGTTGATAAAACATCCATCCTGAGATGTTGATCACACTAATGTTAAAGAAAAGACCAAACAAATCTCAGAAAACCTTGAAAATGGTTAGGAAACAACGAATGAATAAAACTATGTGGCATCCAATGTAATGTCAGGAAATTGTAACTTGTCCTGTGTTTCAAAAAACCCGGGAAACTGTAATATGTACCTATCATGACTAAACTGGTCTCTGTGTATTGCTGCCTGCAGCTATATATTTTTTATGTTTTTATTCTTATGACACATTGACACAGCTCATCACAATTTCCCTCTGGGCCTGAATTGAGTATATATCTATCTATCTATCTATCTATCTATCTATCTATCTATCTATCTATCTATCTATCTATCTATCTATCTATCTATCTATCTATCTATCTATCTATCTATCTATCTATCTATCTATCTATCTATCTATCTATCTATCTATCTATCTATCCAGTGTGTGGAGAGCTGGCTGCTGAGCTGGTCCGTCATGTTTCCATCACTGTTGAACGAACATGGAGATGATAAATACCTCTGACTTCTGCTGAGTCGTTTGTCTCAGGAATGTACGCCGATTGTAACCTTTCCCACTGAAGACAAAAGCTACATGTTAGCAGGTGTTAGCCAGTTAGTCCAGTGGAAAAAGGGAATAAGCAATGAAGGACAGTGGGAACATGGTAACATATACATGTTTTTTAACTTCTGTTTTTTCCAAAAATATATTCCCATATCTCAAATCCACACTTTATTTTAAAAGCTGCAAGGCTTTCCAGATTTTCACCGAGCTGCTGCTCTCGGGGGGAAGAAAAGCTGGAGCGCATGTTCATGTATGCATGGATATCAGAAAAATAAGAGAACAAGATCAAAGGAGAAAGAGATAGAAAGAGAGGCTCAAATGGAAAGAGAGGACATTGCTGGACATATAGTAACACGAGTGACGTCAATGCGGTTGTTTATTGTCTCATTCTTTTTGTGTCCTTTCGTATTTAACATCACCCTCGGGTGAGGACTCTGTGTGTGTGTGTGTGTGTGTGTGTATGTGTGTGTGTGTGTGTGTGTGTGTGTGTGTGTGTGTGTGAGTGGGTGTGTGTTGGGTCTCATCTAACCCCAGACTCAAGGGGTTTGTCATCTACCTCACTAATGACTCCCTTGCAATGTGTCACCCACTCTCTCTCTCTTTCACTTGCCCTTTCTTCTTTCACTCACAAACACCCACAGAGGAAGCGTCGAAGCGCTCGAGTCAATGTCATTCAAGACCAGTCGTGGCCAAACAGTGATTATTTTTCAACGTTTCGAAGTTAATATTGACCACAAGCGATCAAATGTAACTTTGGTTGGAGGTTGAAGAGGTGGAAGAGACAGACAAATAAACAAACTGCCATCGAGGGGTCTTCAAGGGTCTACCCGAAACCGTACGGGTCCCAGGCTGTCGGGTTCAATTAGATCCTTAAAGACCTCTAGATGCCACTGATAAATGCTGACCACCTGATCACCAGAGGAATGTATGGGAAGAAGGGTTGCTGGCATGGTACTAGGCCAAATGCGCGATGAGTAGCAAATTGGATTACAAGGGAAAAGAAAAGAAACATTGAGTGCAACAGAGACATTGATCAGGCTAGAAAAAACAGCATTTCAGTAGAAATTTAGCTATCGGATCTGTTCGGATCCAGAAAATACCCGACTGACCCAGATCCAGGTCTCTCCATTGGGTTAATTTGGTTACATCCCGGGGGAGAAACAGGTCAGAAAAAAATGGTCCATCCCAGTGGGATCTCAGGATGAAAAGTCCAGAATTTGGGACCCGTGAACACCTCTACTGTCAAAGTTTCAAAACTTGGCAGTTCTACCAGATTCCAAGTGCTACAATGTCGATGTATGGCAGTAGAGATAAGCATATATACTGAATATAATGACAGAAATGGATGATTTACTTGGCTAAATCAGCAAAGGACAAAACTTTGGGTGTAAAATTTTAGCACTTAATGGCGAACAGTTGTCCGTCAAAATGGATACCAATGAAAAGTAAGGACGTCACCCAGGATTTATCCACGTCCTCACCAACAGATATGCTCTGACTCCCGCCTTGCCTTCTCAGGCCGGCAGCGACAAGTCCTTCAACGGCCTCAATGCAACTGTTTGCATGTGTGTATGTGTCTGTACAAATATCTCACTCTGCCTCCTCGGAGACTCTCTCACTCGCTCCCTTGGTGAGGTTAAATTATTTTGTTGGGCCATGAAATGTCAAGACAGATTAAACTTATTCAAGAGTGAAGAGATGGCAGAGAAGGAGGGAGGAAACAGGGACGAGGAGGAGGATGAGGGGTGTTAGGGAGAAGATGACAGGGCGTGAAAGCTAGAAGTGGGGGGGGGGGGCGGGGGTGAAGAAGAGGAGAGGAGGGGAGAGAGGCCCCGATGCAGGGGGCTGGGAAAGAGTAAGTGATGAGACAAGATAAGCAGAGATCACTGATAAAAGAAAATCCTGCTCGATCTACTTTAAAAGATGAAGACAACTTTTTGCATCACATTATTACGGAGATCAAGCGAGACTAGTCTTTGTATAAACTACTTGTATTTTTGTACATAAACAAATTATTTGCAAGTAAAGTTAACTTCATTTTATTATGTCGATCAAGCAAGACTGGTCTTTGTAGGAACAAATAAATCTTTTGTACAGAAAAAAAACGTGTGTTTTGATCTACTTAACTTCAAGAGTTTCAAATGAATTACAGTTGAGCTATTGTGTACAAGCCTGCTAGAGGAAAGGTCATAAATGTGCTTATTTTTCGATGGCAAAGATTTTCTCCCTCCATGTTCTGCCATAGTTATTTCAAATTGCCGTAGTATACACAGAGCTAAGCAGTCTGTGCAAGAGTGTAGATGAATGTGCACATCTGAACAACGCATTTTAAAAGAAACTGTCTTTGACTACTGACCAACACATTACTCAAGGAATTCATGTTCTAAAAATGTTCATCTTAAAAAAGTGAACTTCCACAAACATGTTCTATAAAATGACACACAAACATCAATTTTGTCTGGCCTGAGAAGCACTTACAGTACAGTACAGTCTTTTCTTAAAGGTTTGAGCACCATAAGCAAATGAAATCCCATCTGTTAAAAAATGGCTATATTCAAAATCTGACCATTACATTTAAAGAGCAAAAAAGAAAGTTAAATCCAGCACCTCAAAATGTAAAACTGTTGTAGAGAACGTGTATTTGAAGTGCAGAGAACTAACGGAATTTACACTATAAAACCAAATAAAGCATAGACCAGCTATAAATTCTAAATGGAGGGGTATTGTATCCTGAGAAAGTGCATTGGCAGAACCTGAGAAAGTGCAAAGTGTAAAACCAAAAACTGTAGAACTTTAACAAGAGAGAGCTCACTCAAACCCGCTATAGGGAATACCAAAAATGACCTCTGACATCTGAACGTGGTCTGCTCCTGGCCTAGAGCCACGAATTCTCACCAGAAATTGATAACTAGGTGTGAAACCCCTCAACAAAGCCACGGGAGGAGACCACAACCCTTGTGTTGATAACCTCACACACACACACACACACACACACACACACACACACACACACACACACACACACACACACACACACACACACACACACACACACACACGGTGTGTTGAGCCAAGACTTTACTAACCATAAGTGTTTATCCTTCACCGAACATATCATGAGTTCTATGTTACAAAAGCATGCAATGCCTGGACCGTTTTATAAATCTCCAAAAATGCAAAGTTTTTTGGGACACAACCTAGTTACTGTACAATGTTCAATGACTGGATTGATGGTCAAATGGAGAAGCATGTATGTGAAATGTTCGCATAAATTTGATACTAGATAGAAAATAAAATAGATTGTAAAACTTAAAATGGCCAACGGGTGGAGACACGTGACATCACCCCGAGGGATTAGCTTTAAACCATTTTCACTTGGTAGTAAAAACCCGCTTAACTACCTCCCGACCATCTTCTAATGCTATCTGGAGCTTCAATCCTATGAAGTCCTCTTTTTGGTTTAGTTTTTCAAAATGTCCTTGTTGTAACATTTTTTTTTTTTTTAAACCTTTCTGGACCCGCGAAGTGTGCGACGCGTCCACCTTTCCTTTTTAGATTTTAATAATCACAGAAGTATTTGAATAAAGTTTTGACTCTCAGCAACCCCATTTCTCGAGTTAATAATAACTTTGCAAATTCGCCAAACGGCCAACGGCGCTCCTTGCAAGTTAATTTTGATCGTGTCAACCAGCAACAGTTCAATCCGAACCACTCCCAGTGTATCACACGGATCTGATCACAACGGCATTACAAACGCCCCCTCAGCCTCTGACTTAGCCATAATGCCACCTATGCTTGCCCACACTTGACAGGACTAAGGAAGACCTGAACCAAGCCGCATCTCTCCAATCCTCTGACTGTGCTACGGTGGATTTTCCTCGCTGAAATGCATGGTCTCAACTGCACAGAACAGGCGACCATCTCCAGAGCTTCCAGCAGCTGTACAACGCGCGGCCAAGTTGAACCGGCCGACTACTCCTTATGCCGTGCATTTGATCAGAGTCGGTGTATAAAAGATGTTAAACCTTTCGATTAGAACTTAGAATTATATTTAATCGCACGGTCCATCAAGGAATTCTCCGATCACACACTCTCCCCATGACTGCCAAATCTCTCTGATTCTATCTACCAGTCAATGCTTTTGTTATTTGTTTTATTGATTTCCTGTTATTTCATACTTTATTCATACGCCATCTCTATATATCATCTCTCATAATCAAGTATTTTAGAAAAAATAAATACTGTGATACCTGACAGAGAAACAAACCGCACGCTTTAGGTACAAGATTTCCCCCAAGTACACCCCAAATGGGGGTTGTGCCCTAAATGAGACAATTATTAATTAATAATTATTAAATATTAAAGTGTACTGTTAACACATCACCTGCTAAACAGCAATTTGAAGTACCCAGCTTTCTTACAGACTCGGGGGGCTTTCGAGTTCCAGAGAAGGCACCATCTGAAAACTGTAGTTCTACTAGAAGACTCACATTGGTGTGATGGAGATACTTGCAGGGGTGTGACCTGCCTACCAGATCTGAACCTGGGTTGTGCCTTGTTGTCTGATATCTGTGCTTCGCAGCAATTGAAGATATCTCCATTGCTGACCTTGGTAAAGCTTGGTAATATTTTCGTTATGCACATTTAAAATCTTCAGAATCGAAAATGTACTTGATCAATCCTGTTTTGTAAAGTGAA
Organism: Zeus faber; assembly: GCF_960531495.2. NCBI lineage: Eukaryota > Metazoa > Chordata > Actinopteri > Zeiformes > Zeidae > Zeus > Zeus faber. The sequence continues at coordinate 8,990,845 of NC_137199.1, read as the reverse complement.
TACATACATTTTAAAATATTGCTTACTTTGCTTATCTCCAGCTGTTATATAGTACATCCTACCGTATTGTATATATTCTTATTCCGAAGGTTGTAATTGCTTTTATAGTTGCAGTTTGGAACCTGAAGAATTTAATTATGCTTTCAAATTGATAGATACTTGGGTAGAAACAAGTATACATGATACCCCTAAGCCATCAGCTATCCTAGATTGCACAACCTTGTCTCATACAGTTCGGCCTTTGAGTCGGAGCAATGGCTGAGGTACATTGTCTTTATCTGGTAGTCCTCGATTAACTGCTTTGTCTTTTCACCCAGGTAGGGAATGAGGCCTCTAATCACAGCTTCTCTTTGGGACTCAATGCTGTTCTCCGACAAAAATATAAATTATGAGATGATGTTAAATCCAGAGATCAGAAAGTTTCTACATAATACCCTTTTCACACCAAAATTACAAGGTATATCTGGATTTTAAAACCCGCCGATTGGCACCTCTCCCATTGCCAGGAGAAATTCGTTTTTTTTCTGGTTTGTAACATTCGACGTCATGAACACGCGGGAAAAAGGTGTTGTCATAGTGCCAGTGTGAACAAAACAGTTGAGGAGACAGAAACTTCAACAAACTAGAACAAAAAACTGTAAAACTTGTATTAGTATTTTGAGCCGTTCAAAAGAATCCGATCGTTCATTAAGGATCCATCACAACAGTAGAGGCACTGGCAGCAACGGTCCTTCGGCGGCGGGGAGTGGGGTCCGGCTTGGGGCGTTGCTAAAGTGACTCGGAGCCCGGCGGGGACCATGGCTGTTACTCACTGTGCTCCCCACGGTGCATCCCAACACTCAAAACATTTCATGGTCCCCCATGCAGAAAAAAGTAAATAACTTCTGATTTTAACACGCAACAGTTTCTCTTGTCTCGTTGGAATTTAATCCTCGCTTGAAGTTCAGCCAAGTTCATCCATCACAATGTTAGATTTTACTGCAGGATTGCTGAGTAGGGTCCTGTCCTTTCTGGAAGATTAATTCGCTGCTTGTAGAAAGTACTCAGTGTCAAGGGAGAATGTTGGTACCTCAAACTGAGCTGGCCAAGACACAGAACGAAGGGAGGAGGTCTTGCTGGAGAAGACAGAATTGTGGTATCACTGAATACAGTGGAACTGGAACAAATATCTTCCGCTAATGCAGCAAAACTGCTATGAAAACTCTCTTGGAGCCCTTAAGCATACATAGAATCCTTGAAAGTTAATGTGATCACTGGTTCCATCAGAACCACCTTGATGTTGTCTTTGTCCTTTATTTGTTAGTTTCAAGGAAAGTAAAAATATGACCACCAAAATCTTGGTCCTGAACTGCATGCTCAAACCTTGTTCAATTGCAAATGTCTCTTGTACAATATGCTTCAATTCCTCCATAAGATAAGATAAGATAAACCTTTATTTCTGCCACAATGGGGAAATTTTCACAGTTACAGCAGCAAAAAGTGATAGCGGAAAATAGAGCACATAAAGAGTTGAGGTGCATGTTTTTGGTGGGGGTCCTTACTGTTGTTAGATGGAGGAAACCCGATGTGAACACACAAACTCCACACAGAAAGGCTCCTAAATTGGGAGATACAGTAACCCACCGTAACACGATGCCAACAGCGCCCCAGGTGGGAATTGAACTAAAAGTAAGTAAGAATCAGGGTAAGCACTGTAAACAATATCCAAAAATTAGGGATATTATAATATTATTGTCCCTTATTCAAATCACCCTGATTGTGTTTGCCACCATCATCCCAGTACCAAAGAAGCCAAGGACCACAGGACTTAATGAGTACAGACTCGTCTCCCTGACCTCTGTGGTGATGACGTCTTTTGAACGCCTTGTGCTTTCTCACCTCAAATCCATCACAGACCCTCTCCTGGACCCCCTGCAGTTTCACAGACCCTCTCCTGGACCCCCTGCAGTTTGCCTACAGAGCCAACAGGTCAGTAAACGATGCAGTAAATGTGGCCCTCCACTTCATCCTCCAGCACCTGGACTCTTCAGGAACCTACGCCAGGATCCTGTTTGTGGATTTCAGCTCCGCCTTCAACACAATCATCCCAGCTGTTCTGCAGGACAAGCTCTCCCAGCTGAGTGTGCCTGACTTCACCTGCAGGTAGATCAAAGACTTCCTGTCTGACAGGAAGCAGCACGTGAAGCTGGGAAAACACTTCTCTGACTCCCTGACCATCAGCAGCGGTTCCCCTCAAGGTTGGGTTCTTTCTCCTCTGCTCTACTCCCTGTACACCAACAGCTGCACCTCCAGCCACCAGTCTGTCAAGCTCCTGAAATTTGCAGACAACACCACCCTCATTGGGCTCATCTCTGGTGGGGATGAGTTCGCCTACAGGTGGGAGCTTGACCATCTGGTGACTTGGTGCCGCCAGAACAACCTAGAGCTCAACGCTGTGAAGATAGTAAAGACGGTTGTGGACTTCAGGAAGAACTCAACCCCACTCACCTCCATCACCCTGTGTGACTCCCCAGTCGACTCTCTCTATGATGGTTCCTGCCGCTTGCTGGGAACCATCATCTCCCATGACCTCAAGTGGGAGCTGAACATCTGTCTATTTATATATATATATATATATATATATATATATATATATATATATATATATAATACACTGGGATTTATTGCATGTGGCTGTGTTGTGTGTTTCCTTATGGGGGTGGAAACATCTGGTCCTGAAAGTACAGGATCATACTTGTACCTTGCCAGTTGTAGTGCTCTCCTCCCAAAGCCTTATATTTCCCGCAATCCTGGGACTGGACTTCTCAGTGGACTGCAAATGGATGTGGGACAGAATTTGTACTGGTGCAGGAAAAACAACACGAAAGAATATTATTTTGAAAAGGATGCTAACAACTTGAAGGAATGGCCTGGGAAGTGCCTACTTCCCTATTACTCTGCAATTGATCCCGGGGAGACCTCTCTCCCTACCCTCTGCAACTCTGCGTCCAGTCTGGACGCAGAGTTGCTGCACCAGGCAGGGGACCAGGTACAGTTGGGTGGAGGCCGAAAGGCTCAGTTCTATGATCTGCTAGAGAGAAACACAGATGTGTGCATCTCCTCACAGCACCGAACCAATGTTCTGACAAATAATATCTTGGTTACCAATTAAACAAAGATCCTACTGAGTTTCTCCTGTAAAACATAGGGTGATGAAGGAGCTAGTAGAGAAAATGCTAGCAGCAGACATAATTGAACACTCATCTCTGGCTTGGGTTTTCCCAGTGGTCCTCATTCTGAAAAAAGATGGGAAGCTCAGGTTTTGTGTGAATTACATCAAACTTAATTCAGTTACATTACATACCCTCTGCCCACTATACAGGACATTGCTGGCTCTGTTGTTTTCTCCACCATTGACCTCAACAGTGGTTACTGGCAGTGCCTGATGATTGAATAGCAGGGAACAAACAACCTTTACCTGTCCCTTTGGTCTCTACCAATTCAAGGCCATGCCTTTTGATTTAAAAAATGCACTGGCCAACTTTCAGAGGCTGATGGAAATTATCTTGGGAGAGCTGCGAGGCAACATCTGTTTTGTTTACTTTCATGACATTATCATCTACTCTGTCCTGGGAACAACACTTAAGGTACTTCCAGGTGGTTTCCCAAAAAATCAGAGAAGCAAGACTGACCGTCAACATGGAAAAATTCAGTTTCTTCCAAACCTCCTTTTGGTTCCTGGGTCACAGTGTATCTGCCACAGGTATTCAGGTGGATGAAGCCAAGTCTGAAGCAGTAGAGGAATTCCCAGTGCCAAAGGACCTTAAGGCCGTCCAGCTCTTCCTTGGCATGGCTGGCTGCTACCATCGGTTCGTCCCAAACTTCTTTCAGCTGGCAGAATGCCTGAATGCCTTGAAGCGCAAGGGTGCCAAATTCAAGTGGACCCCTGATGGCCAGTCTGCTTTTGAAAACTCTGAGGGCGTATCTGGTCTCACCTCCCATCCTAGGACATCCAAACTTCAACATCCCTTTGGTGGTTTACAGCGACGCCATTGACGTGGGCCTGAGAGCATTGCTTGCCCAATCACCAGGCATGGAACCGAAGAAGTCCTGGCATATGGCAGCAGCAGCCTAAACAAAGCCGAGCGCAACTATTCAGTGACTGAAAAGGAGTCTGGGCCTGGAGGGTGAAGGGTGGAGATATTACCTTGAGGGAAGATTCTTCACTGTAGTCACAGACCACTCAGCACTGCTATGGGTCCAGAATCCCAGTACACGCTTCACCCGGTGGCCCCTTCGGCTACATGAATTGACTTTCGCCCTAAAATACAGGAAAGGAAAATACACCACTGTTCCAGATGCCTTATCCAGGGCTCCCCATGATTCCGCCAGCACAACCCATCACTTACCAGCCGCCTGTGCCACTCTGCTGCCAGTCAAAGCAGGGGGGGATCTGCCCATCTCTGATGACTAGATATGGCAAGCACAGCAGGATGACCAACACTGCCAGGTTGTGATTGACGAGGGAGAAGTCACTCATACAGACTCCACAACTTAACCATTTTTGAGGACAAAGTCTATCGAGTACTTGAATTACCCCACAACACCACCTATGAAATCTTCATACCAGAGAGTCTCCGATCAACCCTGCTGCAACTGATCCATGAGGACCCCTTGGTTGGTCACTTTGGCAAATACAAAACCTACAAGTGATAACTTGCTCTAGCATATTGGCCTCACATGAGCCTCGAAGGAATGAGCGTCAAGGAATTTGTACAAGACTGTCAAATGTGTCAGCGATTCAAGCCTGAGAGCCGCCTGGTAGCTTGGAAATTACAGCAAACCGTGGTCAACCAACCTTGGGAGATGCTGGGAGTGGACTTGATGGGCCCCTTTCCGAAGGAGTTCCAAGGGAAACGTCTACCAGTTCATTTTCGTGGACTACTCTATATTTCATATGAAAAGCAACCGCCGAGACTGTATCAAAATTAATCACCCAGGAAATCCTCACCAGATGGGGAGTCCCCAATTACCTGCTGTAGGACCAGCGAAGTCAGTTAATCTCCTCCGTCTTGAAAGCCAACTGTGAAGAACGGAGCCTGAAGCAGAAAATGACCTCAGTCTACCACCCACAAACTAAAATGATGGAGAGAATAAACAGAACCCTAAAAACAATGATCGCCTACAATGTAGGAGAGAGCCACAATCACTGGGATAAACTTGGGTGGGCCCACTGAGGACTTGCAGACCTCGTGCTTCAGCCAAGGGAGGCCATACCCGTCTCATCCACCTACAAAACCATCACCAAACTTCAGGACCTCACAGTCTTTGCCCAGTGTAACCTCACAAAAAACAAACAAAGACAAAAACGCAATTAGGATGCCAAAATGAATAAGGACTCACTGAGATCAGCAATATCAGGACAAAGACAGAGTATGGCTCCGGTCCCATCCATTATCCAAAGCAGAATAATCATTTACGGAAAACTGGATCCTAAGTGGCTCAGGTCATACTGCGTTGTTGCTCAGGTGGGGCCGGTGAATTATGATGTAGTACTGGAGTACTGCGGGAGAACCGGAAGGTGGTGCATGTTGCACGCTTGAAACACTGCTATCCCACCGCAAAGCAAATGGACATGCTGGAGAAGAAGCGCCTCTTGGACATTTTTAACGAGAAAAGTGACCATGAGAAATTTCTGGGCTTCCCTGCTAACTCACCTGCCTTGGAAGCGGCGAACTACCAGCAAGAGGAGCCCTTATCATGACATTCCTTCCATTTGTTCCGGGTTTGTTCCACCTTGCCCACTCTCTACAATAAAACTGGTGTGTTTTCAACCCCGATACCTGATTCTGTGTCAGAGGGCCCTGAAAATGTCACTCAGTTGGTGTGTGGCAGGCGGATCTGCCACAGTATCTAATTGTGTCATCTGTGTGAAATGGAGAAACCTCTAGTTCAGCAATGTCTTTACATCCATTAGAAGATGCCATGCTGGTTCCCTCTCTGGCACTTTGAAACCAATGCTAGGAGGGAGCAGACACAATAAGCTCCTATTTTCATGAACCTTTCCACCTACGCTGTGGCTAGTGGCAAAGTTCAGTGGGACAGGCTTCTGGCTGCAAGGTTTTCCAGTTCACTTGCAGGGGGACTGTCTGATTAGTACATTGACTTGAAACAGTAAAATATTTTTCTTTCTCATAACATTAGGCCACAAAGCCAACTCCAGATGTACTATTCCAACAGGTCGTGGAGCAAGTCTGGTGAATACCCTGGCAAAACTATTTTAATTTATTAGTTAAGGCACACTGCCCTTACACACTGAAGCAGTGACTGATAGTGGGACTTTCTAAAGCTGCATGTACATGAAGAGAGCGTTCCTGCTTTGTTGTAGCTCGCAAGGACCCAGTTCCTACTTCTATTTCTTGAAGCTCAGAGAGCTCTTCAAAACAAAAACTGCAGGCATGACATCCAGAATATCGTTCCAAAAAAACACCAATTGAATGGCCACCTAAATTATCAGCTACTCGCCTAACTATTGTGCACTTGATTTTCTTTTAGATTTTATTTTTCTCAAATGAATTGACTTCAGTGTAGCACAAAACTGTGGTGGATAATTTGCCAATAACCAATACACTGAAGTTCGTGAGAGAGCTTTTAAAACATATTTATGTGCGGTTACATTAGTCCCTCAGAGTTCATATGAAGAGACTGTTCTTTCAGATAGTTCTACACTGTATTATGAAGACCAGATCAATTTCCATCTTCACTCAACCTTGTGTGGAGATAAGGGTAGCCCTAGGGGTCTTGACAGACCATTGTGGTTTGTTTTATAGCACAGTAAGAATGTACCTTTGACTTGAGTTTGACATTTTAACCATTGCATGAGAGAAACATCCTTCATGAGGAATGGGTTCTGAATGACCAAGGTGAGCTGCTGTCTAAGGCTGAAGCTGTCAAAATGTTTGCTGAAGTTTACAATCAGCTTGTCAACAAATTCTACAAAAGAAGATACCACTCTCTCACCCTGAACCTGTTCCTGCACTGTTGGGAAGTGTGCACAGTCTCCTTGCAGGTCTTCCTGGAACATCTCAAGTTTCCTCTGGAAGGAGCAAACCGCTGTCATCAGGTCACAAATTGAATTGTCCTTGCCCTGTAGCTTTTAATTCAATTAGTTCAGGTGTGAAGTGTTATCAACCAAAAAAGCCACTATTGTTCTTCTTCTCAACTTCTAAAATAGAGAAAATGTTTGCCCACAGGTAAGGATTGTATCTCTGTGGGCAGCACATGGCTAGAGTTTTTACTGTAACCTTGAACAATAAGGTACGATGGTCACAAGTATCAATAACAAATATTGATTATTATAATAATGAGGATGACAATGGGGTTCCGCTGCTGGGCAGCTAACGAGCCCTTGTGCCCCACCCCCTGTGCAAGAGAGACAAACATTAAGTTATCTCCCTGCCTCGAGTCGGACCAATCAGCACCACGCGGGCGCTCATTTGGCCGATTCGACGCAGCTTGGCGGCCGTGGGAAGGGGAACCGGGCTGTCGTCCACAGCCCGTGCTTGACTACGCCCCTTGGTGTTGCCTTTTGGCCCTTCAGCTGTGCCTTGCTGAGCCATCTGACATTGTTGTGCAGCAAAAGGTCATCAGCATCTGCATCAACTTCTTTGAAGAATTCCCTGAGCATGTGATGTTGATGGGAAGAGGATGCCCTGAGAAAGTTTATCATTCTCATCATTGTGTTCATCACTTCAGCATACTTGTCTGAAAGGGTGGCACACAGGACTGATTGATGAATAATGCAATGAGAAGATATGAGCACAGGATTGTCCTCTTTCATTTTTGCCACAGCTCCTTTCTCTCATCCTACCATGTCAGGGGCTCCATCTGTGGTTATTGAAACCACCTGTTTCGGCTATATTCCCCTGTTCACTAGCATCCTTTATGGCCAGGAAGATGTCCTCTCCTCTTGTACTGGTCTGAAGGGGTGTAACACCTAACAGGTCTTTCACAGAACTTGTTCTTCTCCTTGTTGAATAACCTTCCATAAACTAACAGCTGAGCATTGTCAGACAAATCAGTGGACTCATTTACAGCTAAGTCTACACATGGAGCCTTATGAATTACTTCATTCAGTTGTGTGAGCACATCCTGGGTTAACATTTCAGCTTTCTTTGTGGCTGATGATGCTGACACAGGTAGTTGCTTTATATGTTCACTATGTTAATTTTTTTTTTTTGTTGACCAAAAAATCCAAGCAACTTTAAGGGAACATTTGTGAGCACGTTGTTGGGCAGTGAATGAATGTGTCAGGATTCTGGGGGATCGATCGCATTGGGCTTTTCGATGGATTATTTTCTGTGCTCAGGATTTGTGTGGGTGTGTTTGTTCAAAAGATCTGTGCTTTGTCTCGCAGTGGCGCTTCACGTTGCCGCTTTTAATAATCGCCGTGGTCTTTGAACAAACGAGACATACTGGTTTTGAACTGCCCGTGGGAAGAATGAACATCTAAGAAATGGTCCATTCTTGATTAAAAGCTCTGTTCTCGCTCTCTACTTTTCTCTTTTTAGAGCAGGCGGTGAAATAACTTCTCTCTGACTGACTTACTTAGTTCTCTCACTGTGTGACTGACTTCTCTCATCTCGTCTCTTGACTGTATGTGACAGTGAGATGCTTGTCGGAATGCTCAGATTTGATTGGCTTAGTAACATCAGGTGAAATGATATACAACACAAGCAATTGGACCATGACATTCCTGGACCTCTCATCCAGTACTGTAAAGGCAATAAAAGTTGTGCAAATTAAAATAGAAACGCTCCGTCAAAATGTATAAATTCTCAATAATTTATTGGTTATAGTTGGGGGTCTGGACAGGATGGTGTCTAGGTCCGGATCCGGACCGCGGTCCACCAAATAGAGACCTCTAATCTGGAGGATCATTGAAGACTCTTCTGTGAATCATAGAAACCCCCCCCCTCCTCATGTCGCCAGCTGCTCAGGTTAGGAAGGGCAGTGGATATATCGGTCTTGAGTACCGTGGATGAAGTGGCTAATTTTGCATCGATCAAGAGAGAGCGTGGTTTTTATTTGATTATTATTTTTTTATTTTTTTTGTTAATCAATAATAAAGTCGACATTATTGAATACATAATTATAAACTATAGGGATATAGATTACTCTTTACCCCTCTGTAGAAAGTGTTGAGGGCAAGAAAGCAGAATAGTACTCATGACCCCTCAGTACCAAAGCATTGAGGGTAGCAGAGGAACCTCAGAATGAAATAAAATCAATTAATAAATAAGTTAAATTGATAATAATAATAATGAATAAAGCCACCTGATGGTCGTGTTGGGTTTTAGGACACAGGTTGGCATCCATTGCTGCAGTCATGCGGTGTATTGGGACACAGGTTTGAAACACTCTCATGTGATGAACAAAAGAAAAACAAAATAAATACTAATAAAAAAAAATATATATATATATATATATATATATATATATACACACCCATTAACAAACAAACTATGTCAAAACATTTTTATTCTTTTTTTTTCTTTTGTTTCTGGTAGTCCAGCTAAGCAACTTACTTTCTAACTAGTTTTAGTATGTTTTGAATAGTTAGGGAAAGGACGGAGTTCAAAGGCCCATTGTGTGGTTGGCTTTTGTATTTATTCTATTTGCAGTGATACACTTCCCATGAATCCTGGGTGATCTTATTGGTGTCTGGGGCACATGACAACCTGGCCAATAGATCACTCTAGAACACATATGGATGAGATGAGATTGGAGCGGTCAGTCTTGGGGTATGTTAGCTACCAAATATTACATCACTGAATTGTCAGTTTTGGTGTGATATACACTCGTGGTTGTGTGTTAAAATCCTTACCTGTTATTTTTTTCGGTAAGGCTGTTAATTGTTTAAGTGTAATCGTACTACATTATTATTTTTGTTTATTTATTTTTTGCTCCAGAAGTGATCTTTGAATAAGGTAGCTGTTGATATACAGTATACAACTTAGTAGTTTAATAAACAGGAATAATTGTTTTGTTTTGGACACTAGAGCGTAACGGAATGCGTACGTTTGCTTACTAAAAATTGAAACACGAAAATAAATGTGAAATATCTTGGCTATTTCAATGGCTTTTAATTTGTGCATTTCAAAATTTAAAATTAAAATTGGAAAATATCTTGTGAATCGATCAATGTTGTAATTGTGTATTGATGGATATTAACCAACCTGTCTATTCAGTATTTTATTTCCGCAGTTTTAAGCACTTGAACAGGACTCCACTGGGCGGCAGTTTGCATTTTGACCAGTGTAGATGTGACTGCGTCTGATTGGAAAGATCTGAAGGTATGACAACAGGTTTGATCAAAGAGATTTGTGACCCATCGCATACCTTACAGTCATTTGGCGGCTTTCAACTTTTTTTTGATCATTTGAAAGTGGAGAATCAGAGCTTCCAAACAATGTGTCACTTCTGGCAAGCAAATGTTTTTAAAGCTATGACGAAACTGTGGTTAATCACCTCCAAAGTTTTACCCACACCAGGTTCATTCAGCCAGCTCCCAGAATGCAAATGGTTTTAGCGGACAAACAAAGCCTCATGGCTACTTATCCAATCACAACCAGCGTTGAACAGCGTTAAAAACACACAACAATTTTTGTTTTTAAAAATACTTTTATTTTACAGTAAGAATATACATGTTTTATAAAAGTGGAATTATTGTATTTTCTTCACCAACCTCAACGGACTTCACCTCATCATCAACTTCTTCTGTTGTAACAACAACAGCCGCATCGTTGGTCTCCCTCGGTGGTTCTTGAAAATATTCAGTTTCATTGTCACATTCAGGTTTAAATCCGCTGTTTGAAAGTACAATTTAATGGTTGAACTCTTTCAAAACGGTTTCACATTGTGACTTCACATCACATGGAATATGGATGAATGATCTTCACCTGGACCGTCACTTTAAAGGAAACCATCCATCGGCGTTGTTCAGCGCTATTCAGCGTCTCGGTAAATGAACTGCGTTTCCCCATGTAATCTAACGGGAATATTTAACTCCAGGGTTTAACATTTTTCTACAATTTATAAATCAAACTCGGTTTTGAAAATCCGTTGAGAGATAAAAAAAATCGCAAAGAAACACGAATCTGAAAATTTTTTATTTTCCTTCAAGAGAGGTTATTTTAACTTATTTGGCTGCTCCTGGTGATTTGAGAAATGCGCGATACAGTGGGTTTTGCTACAATGGGTCACATTTGCTTTACAATTGAGTAGGGCCATAACATGTCCCGCGTTCAACGGTCATTGTAAATTGTTGATATTATTGCAATTTGTATTCAACTGATTTGCAAATACAATTATTCAATAGGTTCAATTGGAATTATTGTGGGATGTATGCAGAATAAAAAAATGCATGCAAGTATAAAAATGGAAAGACCTTATTGAATTTAGCTCTATACCTAATATTGAGCTCCATTGTTAAAAAAAATTGTCAGATATTATAGAGTGCCCTATAGAGCAAGAATCAATTGATAAGTTGTTATTTAAATGTGATATTCTCCTAAATTTACCTAGTTGCTGAAGCAATGTTCGGAAGCCAAGTTAATGATTACCGTGTTATCACTCAGGGACAATGTTATCAGAGAACCCTGGAGTGATTTTCTTTAACACTGCCTGTTACTGTGGTAGATACTGTATATATATATATATATATATATATATATATATGGTGTTAGCTTGATTGGAAATGCCAAATAACCGATCAGTTTTTCTCAATTGAGATTACAAAAAGATGTGACTTATAGTTGAATACTCCCTGGCCAAAAGGTAAGACTTGCAGTTTAAAGCTTAACGCATAATTCATAGGATTTTTTAGAAGTTAGGTGACATAAATTGATTAAGAGATAATGAATAGTTGATCAAATGTTATTGATCAATGCTAGTCAGTCTTCTATTAGCTTAATGACTGGTGAGATCTCAATTTTATTGTTTGCAGTTATTAATTGTACAGTTTAGGGTATAAGTTTCAATTATATAAATAAATTAGGAATATGGTATTGAACGCTCAATTTTAAAATGTTTTGGTATGTGAATCACATTATTTATTTTACACACCCTCTCTAGTTGCTTAACTTACTGTTGAAGTTATGTGGAGCCTCCGGTAATGTTTTTTATTTTCTGCCACATTACCGAAATGTATTTTGACTGATTTTTAATTTATTAATTGCAGCACATTAATTTAAATGTTGATAGTTTATTTATCTGCTTGTGTCATGGACACACAGGACTTCCTAAAATACTTAGAACAAGATGGTCACATAGTTTATTTTTCCTTGTGACTACAGTCAGTACAAAAGAATGTTAACTATTTGAGTAATGACATTTTTTTTTCATGGCCTTTTTGGGCTGTTGTGGTTATTGTTGTTTTCAGATCATGGAATTAGGCAACGCTTGCCCAGGCATTAGACACAAGAACATTTTTGTTGTTTTCAAAGAAATTTTTGCACTGGCTCCATGTTTGGTTTGCTGGATTACTTTAACTGTGGATGAGGGAGATGGATTTATGTTAGCTGTGTTGCTGCAGTCTTATGGAGATTAATTACATCTTGTTGCATACTATGCTTGGAAACTTGGTGCCAGGGTGTAGCGGTGCATACTGGCGCAGGGCCAAGGAATGAGGAAGAGGAGGCAGGTGGAGGCAAAACAGTGCCGGTTGGCGTGTTTATTGCTTAGTTGTTTAAAATCAAGACCCCAAGGGCTTTGGCAGAGCATTGGGACTTGTTTTATAGCACAGTAAGACTGTATCTGTGACCAGAGTTTGACTGTTAAACCATTGTATAAGAGAAAAACCTGGGGATATGATTGAGGAGGCATAATCTTGTAAATGACACCTGACCAATGGCACACAAAGTTTCATCAGTATAAAACCCTCTTCAGTAAAAGCAAGGGAAGACTGATCAGATTGTTGTTTTGAAGAAGCTCTGTATTTGACTCTTTATTCTGCAGAATAAATATCTTTAATACTTTCAGTTTTTTTTCCTCTAGGGGGCAGATTGACTTCGCCGACCACACAGTGAGAATTATCCAGCAATTCATATTGTCATTTTTTTTCTTGATTCTCCCAAAGGATTGCAAACCTCAAAATCATCAACGTAGAGAAGGCGAGAAAGAGTTAAGTCTTGAGTGGATAAAAACGCATTTTCTTACAAATACGTTCCATCATGAAATTACTTGTACCGAACCTCATGAGTAGTGTAGGAAGAGTTTGACTGCTTTCCCCTGTATGTCTTTCAGGCTAATTATCAGTAACAATGACTGAAAAATGGCAACTTACTGTAAGGCTCAGTAACAATATATCGAAATCCATGTATACACATAAACATATGCACACACATGATGAAGAACACAACCTCATATAACCTTAGTCACATACCTTTATTTCAGCACACGGGGTTAATATTTTCACATACCTCTTCAGGTTGTGTTCGCGCTTGGATTCCTGCCATAAAGTTTGCCCTATCTTCCTGCCATAAAGTTTACCTTATATTGAGCAGCTACGCATCTGTGAGGTCGAACTGACCATATATTCTCTGACTCCCTGGAAAATAAACTGTTCGACTTAGAGAGCTACTCAAGAGCACATCTCTGATCCGACTATTGTACAAGTAAAAACCAATGTCTGTCTGCCTCTTCATTTAAAACCACCGACTGACAAACTGCAGATTAAAGAGACTCTTTAATTTTTGTAACAGTTCAACCTTCCTTCTTGTCCAGAATGTATTCAACAGCCTCAGCCACATGACATTTCTTCTTAAAAAACTCCCTTCTTCTAAGATGTGGCAAGAGGACCATCAGCTCTTAAAGTGTGGAAAAGGGGTTTGACTCATTAGACTGTTTGACTACATCTGAGATGACTACTATAGGTCATCAAGCACACAGTCATGTTTCCTTAAACATGAGTTTACGGTACTCTAACCCTTTCTTATGCCAGGACATGACACCAAAGACGATATAAACTCAAGCTCGCCGTTGCTACTTCCGTAATGCACGTGCTCGGAATTATAAATGTTCTCTAATCATAATAAAAGGTGGCCTAATTTCAATTCAATGTCTTTCAATTGTTCAGTTTCTTACTGTCCTTAACATTAGTATGCCTCAAAACAATGTGCTTCAGCGATATCATCTGTTATAATTGATTTTGCACATTTTGTGCATTGAAGTCACTTGAAGAATGTGCTATGTGTTGTCAGGATCTGTGTGATGCAAAGGTTCCATACACATTTATGTAAAAATCACACTCTCTAAAGACACAGTGCACAGGTTCATTTTTCCTCAGATGAACTCCAAGATGTTGCAAGTAATCCCTCTCAGTGGAGAAAAAATAACTGCAACGTTCATAACTGAAACAAATTACTTATGGTGTTGACTTGTTAGTTGAATGTTTCCTTGACAAATGTGATTTGAGGGCATTCCAGGTTTCGAAGGAGCAGGGCCAATTGGCATGTAAACAGGGAATAAATTGACTGTGGTTGTGCTTTAACCTGTAGTGCCTAAAAGGTTAATTTGTTTCAGCGGCAACAAAGGTACAGATCTTGCAAATCCATCCTATAAAAAATAAACGCCAGATGTCAGATCCATGAACATCGGCACCACAAGGAGGAGGGAATTGGACGGTCTCTCTGGTTAAGCTTTGGGGAGGAACTGATGAATTGAAAGAAGAAAGTGAACTTAAATCAGGCCACCTTTGATAAGGTCATCAGATAAGTACAGCTTTTTCTCTCACAGCCCCATCAGGTGAACATATTTCCTATTATTTTTCCCACGGTAAATCAGACAGTAATAGCTTTTATTCTCACAACTTCATCAGCGAAACATTCAGCATAGTTATTTTTAGATGCTTTTAGCTTCGGCATTTGACCAGGATCAACAGTGAGGGCTCCCTGACAGAGACAGAGGGAGCCCTCACTATTCAGCCACGAATATGTGGTTGTCGTCAAAAGTTAAATTCCAAGTGGAAAAAAACAATGGAGGAAAATATTCTCGAACCCGCGGCTCCCCCAGATTCACCAGCTTTTACCAGCCTAGCTTTTTAATTAAATTGGAACAGACTAAATAAAACAAGATCATTGGCTGTTGTGTGGTTGTACCAAAGAAGATAATCTGGGATTAGTACATGCATGTTGTTAAGGAAAAAATGCACAATGTCTTGTGTTCTGATTAAATTAGATTAACTTCAAAACTAGATATATTCATGTAAAGGTAAACACTTAATTTTTTATTGTTTACATTACTGATTTAATTATGCTACATTTACATCCACTGAGATTTATTTTTTCCAGTGGAGGAGTGGGGAGTGTTGGAGGAGAGGATAGAGGGAGTAAGGAAGTAAAGAAGCTTTGGGGGAGTTTTTTGTCGACTAGTTTCAGCTTGGTTAATTAATTTTGAAGCAATAAAAGCAAGCCGTTGGGCGCTTCATGACTCTCTGAGTTCTAGAAAGGTCACCTTGAAAATGGTCAGGCACATTCGGAATCACGTCAAACTGTAGATTGACTTCATTTGTTTCTTGAGGTGTTCAAAATGCCCCTAAAAATCACTAAGAAAGCGTTCAGACTTCACTTCACAAAAGTGAGGACAACTCTGATGAAAGTCCAAATTCGGTTCTTGGTATTCCGTGAAAAGAGTGGTTTGATTTCCAGACTCTTCATTTGCTCGATTCAGTGGACATAATGAGTCAGGAGTGTCGGTTCTAGTTGGGAACGGAATTTTCACAAGAATCATTTAATGCGGTCACAATTATTTATTTAGGCTTAAGAATTCAAACTGTGGATCCAATAAATTATTTTAGCCTGATTCTACAGAGAGGAGCAAATTGTGAATCGCAAAAGTAATTTACTCCTGCCAAAAAATATTTAATTTTGGTGGGTTACGTCAAATGCCCTGGACTTATTTAACTTGGACTTCAATTAAGTCCTCAGTGATTATTGGCGACCTGCCAAGTCAACCTGTCAAGTCGAAGATTCTCTTTTTGACAGGGTGACTCCTGACTCCTCCTCCAATACGAATTAATAGTTTTTTTGTTATCCTTCATCACTAGAGGATGACACAAATTATCTTTTTCATAAAGGTTATGTCTGCGAATCTAGGACTGTCGAATTGAATCGAATTAATCGGAACAGTAATTCCTTTTCATGGTACCTGACAGCTAATTTGCCGTAAGTAAAAACTGGTGGAAAATAGTGTTGTGTTGTTCGTGAACAATTTTGTTGAAAAAAATGAATCTTTTGGGGGAACGAACTGAACTGAATCACATCCTGAAACAATCCGTTTATCAATCAATTCAGTTGAGCTCTCAGTTGCGAGCGAATACAATGCGTTCGCATCGATACCCTTATACATTCGTAGGCCGAATGGGGTGTGTTCAAGAGAGCGAATACACAACTGATTCATGTTTCTAACATTTAGCCACAATGGGTCAACAACATTGGTCTTGGACTGCAAGTCAGATATAAGACATCATCGAGATTGATATTAGATGTATAGGCTAATATTTAACATTACTGCGTACAGTGCAACACACACACACACACACACACACACACACACCCAAACACACACAGCGGCAAAAAATAAATACTGTGAATCCTCAAACACAACGCTTTTCAGCATAGATCGCAATTTTGCGTTTGTGCTTGTGATCCACTCAAGAAGAGGTAGCCGCCCACATCCACATGCATATAAACTTTGGGAACCCGCAGGCAGAACCTAGAATTCCACCGGCTAGTCCAGGAATTACTGCTGGATGACAGCATGTTCCAGAGTTATTTCCAGTTTGACTCCCTGCTTCTCAAGGTAGCACCCTGGATTGCCAGGAGGGACACTAACTACCGGCCTGCCATATGTCTACGGTAAGTAAAAAAACAAAAACCTTTTTATAAAATTATGTGTTTTTGCTTTGCAATTGTTGTAATTATCAGTAATTATGTATAACTACCTATAGATATCAGGAAAACCCAGCTCGCTTAATTTGTAATTATAAATCAGTGGGTTTCATTTTCCAGCAAACAGTATGTTGCATGCATTCTGTGTGTTCTCTTTTCATATTCATTTTTATAAATTTTTTTCTTATGATTATCAAGTGGGTTTTTATCTTCCTTCTTATTTTACATTAATTATGTCACCCGGTTTTTAAATTCACCACTCGTACATTTTATTTCTTTGTTGTAAAGCATTTTGGGATGCATTTCTTGTATGAAAGGGGCTACATAAATAAAGTTTCTTATTATTATTATTATGGATGCAATGTATAGGCTGTTATTGGTTTTACAGATTTTTCTAATCAAGAAGTTAACACATAAGAACTGAATAACGGTTGTACTTCTCCTAAAGATTAATGGATATAATATAATAATAATAGCTTTATTTATATAGCACCGTTGAAAACAAATTTCAAAGTACTTTACGATAAAAACAATATTAAAACGAATTAAAATCCGAAGTCATAATATATAAAAAAAAGATTGGGTAATATGTGACCCACCACAGCTAAACCCCACACACACAGAGACATTATTGTGTAGGTGACGTATACCAACAAAAAAGTCAAGCTGCTGTCATCAAGTGTTGGAAAAACTTTGGGTGATTATCTCAGAAACACAACTTGCCACACCCTCGTCATTAACAAGCCATTGCTTTAAAAATGTTTGCTTGATTCGCATGAGTGACATCCTGTTTGTGTGTCCCCTTCGATAGCTCAGTTGGTAGAGCGGAGGACTGTAGAGGCTCAAGCTGGAATCCTTAGGTCGCTGGTTCAAATCCGGCTCGAAGGAATTTTTGGTGGCGCATTGCACTGCTGCCTCACAGCAAGAAGGTCCTGGGTTCGATTCCCGCCTGGGGCGCTGTTGGCATCGTGCTCCGGTGGGTTATCTCCCAAATAGGAGCCTTTCTGTGTGGAGTTTGCATGTTCTCCCCGTGCTCACATGGGGTTTCCTCCACCTCACGTCAGTAAGGACCCCCCCCAAAAACATGCACACATCATCGTCTGACCAGCAATGGACACTTATCACCTGGTCCCCGGGCGCGTCCACGTATGCTGCCCACTGCTCCTGGATGTGCCCCCGGAGGAAGGACAAGCCAGGATGGGTTAAATGCAGAGGAACCATTTCACCGGACACCATCAAAAAGCATGTGTGTGTGTGTGCAAGCATGTGTTGCAGTGTGGTGTGTTGCGTGACGAATAAACTGTTTCTTCTTCTTCTTCTTTCTTCTTTCTTGTTTTGAAGCTCAAAAGTCAAATTGCATCAAAAGTACTTAAAATCTGTCACTTATAAGAGGATACTGAGTTTGCCTGCCGTAGATCTCCAGGCAGGGAATTCCACAACTGAGGGGCCCGAATTGCAAAGGCTTGGGCAAAGGCCCGGTCAAAGGCTCGGTTGTCTGTGCTAAGCTCAGAGCACAGTCTCCGCCTATAGCTCTGGGGACATGGACGCCAGATATGACCTTCGGAAAGCCATTAAATATGCCAAAAGAGCCTACAGGGACAATCTGGAGTTGGACTACCACAGTTCCGACCCCAGACGCATGTTGTGTGGACTGCGTACCATCACAGACTATAAAGGGAGAAACAGGAGTGATGCCCAGCCAGCTGCATCTCTTCCCGATGAGCTCAACACCTTCTACGCACGGTCTGAGGCGAGCAACACCATCCCAGCTGCAAGGCTAGCGGCGGACCAGGATGACTGCACTCTGTTCCTGTCTACGGCTGATGTGAGGAGAGCTCTTAAAATAGTAAACCCTCGGAAGTCTCCAGGGCCTGATGGCATTTCAGGCCATGTCCTCAGAGCGTGCGCCAACCAGCTGGCTGAGGTATTCACCTCCATATTCAACCTCTCCCTGATCCATTGTCCCGGTGACAAAGAAACAACCCATCACCTGCTTGAATGATTATCGCCCTCTAGCACTGACCTCTACCACCATGAAGTGCTTCGAGCGGCTAGTCAGAACCCACATCTGCTCCTCCCTTCCTGACACCCCTGACCCCCTTCAATTTGCATATCGCCCGAACAGATCGACGGATGACACCATCGCCCTAGCAGTACACACCACCCTCTCCAACCTGGACAAGAGCAACACATACGTGAGGATGCTGTTTGTAGATTACAGCTCAGCATTCATCCCAATTGTGCCCACTAAACTTGTTCCCAAGCTCCTGGGTCTTAACACCTCGCTCTGTAACTGGATCCTGGACTTCCTGACGGGCAGACCCCAGGTGGTGAGAATGGGAAATCTCTCCTCCTCTGCACTGACCCTGAGCACCGGAGCCCCGCAAGGCTGCGTACTCAGTCCCCTCCTGTACGCCCTATTCACACATGACTGTGTGGCCATGCGCAGCACCAACACCATCCTGAAGATTGCGGACGACACTACCATCCTAGGTCTCATCTCCAACAACGATGAGTCCTCTTACAGAGAGGAGGTCAGCGTCTTGGCAACATGATGCCAGGATAACAACCTCTCTCTCAATGTCTGCAAGACTAAAGAGATGATCATGGACTACAGCAACTACAAACGACAGCGGGGGGGGTACGTTCCGATCTACATCGACGGAGCTGAAGTGGAGAGTCTCCTGCTTCAAGTTCCTCGGTGTGTCCATCAATGATGACCTCTCCTGGTCCAGGCAATCCGATGCAGTAATAAAAACTTCCCAAAAGCGCCTATTCTTCCTGAGGAGACTCAAGAAGTTTGGCATGTCTGTCAGGACTCTCACAAGCTTCTACGGATGCACCATTGAGAGCATTCTTACTGGCTGCATCACCGCTTAGTACGGCAGCTGCTCCGCTGCTGATCGCAAGGCGCTCCAGGGGGTGGTGAAGACAGCGGAGCGTATCATTGGTTGCCACCTCCTCTCCATGCAAGGCATCTACAGCACACGATGCCGTAGGAAAGCATTGAAAATCATAAAGGACTAAAGCCTCCTAGGCTACGGACTGTTCACGCTGCTGCCATCTGGCAAACGTTACTGGAGCATCGGGGTACGGACTACCAGACTAACGAAAAGTTTTTACCCTCAGGTCATCAGGCTTCTCAACCTGCAACATCTGTAGTCACCTATGTAAATCAAATGTAGATTACCACAACTATATGTACATATCCACCGGAACTCCATCACTTTCTATTTATATCCATATCTTGTGCAATAGACTGGCCTATTTCTATTGGAACTGCTACAATGCTACAATTATTTTAGTTTCTGTTTAAGGATTATCTTTCTTATTTTCATTTTATGGTCATGCTCTGACCTCTTGCCATATTTTTTACATCACACTTTTTTTTTTTTTTTTTTTAATATTTGACTCTTATTTAAAAAAATAATAAAATAAAATAAATAAAATGTATTATCTCCTTTAAGTTGCCTTGTTATTTTATCTTTTAATGCTCACTACACAGTTGTTGCCTGTCTTCCACCAAGAATTGCATTGTACCGAATGACCTTGTGTTGTACTGTACACTTGATAAATAAAATACTTTGAACCTTTAGTGACAAGTCGAGACTCTGGAACCGTAAGTACGGCCTCGTCTGAGTATCTCAGGCAGTGATCATAGGGTGTTAGAATATCACAGCTGTAGGGAGGGCCTGACCATTCAAGGCTTTAATAAAAATCAGTGAAATCCTAAAATAAATTCTAAAACTCACAGATAACTAGTCAAGCGGAGCAAAGATTGGTGTAAAGTGATCGCTTCTCTTAGTGCATGTTAAATAGCCTGGCAGCAGCGTTTTGTATCAACTGAAGTCTTTGGATGTTTCGCCTGCTGATATTAGAATAAAGTGCAATTCAATAGTCATGTCTGGAAAAGATAAACTCATGGATGACCATTTCTAAATCTGCAGGGGAAAGGAATAACCTGATCCTGGTTAGCTGTTTCAGTTGACCAAAGCAGGACTCCATCACCTGTATCTAGAGACAATTGAGAGTCAAGCACAACAACTAGGTTGCAGGCCTCTTTTCGAACACTGTTGGAAAACATACCCCATGCTGGGGCCAGAGGGAATATTCATAATTATTTCTGATCTGAAGTTATTCAACTGCAAGAAATTTTTGGACATCCGTTTTTTTGATTCAAGGAAGGTAGGATATAATAGAGGAAACATCGGTGGTACAAGGCTTTAGTGGGACATACAATTGGGTGTCATCCTCATACCAATGGAAATTGATGTTGTGTCCATGCATCATTTGCCCCTAGGGATGCATGTATGTAGTGATTACCAGGGGACCGAAAATAGACCCCTGGGGGACTCCACAAAAGAGAGGAACACAAGAGGGGGAGGAATCTCCAAGCATGACATAGAAGGACCAGTTCGACAGATACAAGATGAACCAATTCAGAGCCACATCACTGATTCCAACATTGTTCTTCAGACAGCTGAAGACACTTTGGTCTACTGTGTCAAAGGCTGAGCTTAGGTCAAGGAGAAATAAAATAGAGTACATGCCTGTGTCGCCTGTGAGCAATGAGTCAATGGTGACCCTGACCAGAGTAGTCTCAGTGCTGTGTATGGAGCGGAAACCAGATTGAAATTTCTCAAAAATTTGAATGTTGTTCATTAAAGAAATCAGTTGAGTGGAGACAATTCTTTCTAAAATCTTTGATAAAAATGGCATCTTGGAGATGGGTCTAAAATGACATAAAACAGGGATCTAGAGAGGGCTTCTCTAAAGGGGGATAAACAGTGGCATGTTTAAAATTAGAGGGGAAAATACCAGTAGACAGAGAGAAGTTAATAATGTCTAAAATGTCTAGACCCACCGTCTGAATTACAGCTTTTAATAACCAAATGGAAATGCAGTCTAAAGGACAGGTGGATGATTTCGAAAGTGCAATAGTGCATTTCAGGGTTGACAGAGAGATTTCAATGAAGGCGGTTAATGTTCAAGGTGGGCAGGATTCAACAATGAGCTCTGACTTTAGTGTTGAAATGCTCCCCATTCTCAACTTTTTTGTGAGTGTAAAAAAAGCAATTCAGAATTTCTTCACAACTCTCTGTGGGGGATTCATATGGCTGTCTAGGAGGGTGACCAATCACAGAATTTACCGTTTTAAAAAGGATTCTGGGATTATGACCCTGTTAAGCGATCAGATCCGAAAAACAAGTGTCCCTGGCCTTCTTGAGTGTATACTAATGAGTGACCATTAGCTCTTTTAGAGAAGCAAGAGAGAGACTGAGTCGATCCTTTTTCCATTTCCTCTCTGCCTTCCTTTATTCTTCATTCAGTCATGGCAGAGGAAAGGATTTCAGCTTTATATATTCGACTAAAGCTATGGAATCTAAAAAAAATGTGCAAGAGCTGTTAAAAACCACGACAAGCTCACAGGTATTAAAAAGTGTGTTTGAGGCAGCAAAAGCTTCATAGAAGCGAGGAACGGAGAGTGAAATTAGGGAGGTCAAGGTCAAGTGTGTGCACTTTGACATGGCTGGGCTGCTTCACATATTGGCTCAAATTGAAAGACTTTAAAGTTTGATAAAATCAGAACTAAACAAAGAGGACAAGGGGAGCAACCATGGATATTAAAATCACCAAGAATAAGAACTCTGTCTTATTGTAGACTAGTGACTGATAAAAGCTCTGAAGGATATCAAAGACTCTCTCAAGGGTTGAGAAGCAGCCAAGCCAGACTGGAAAGCAGCTAAAATAATTTCTGTGTATTATTGCAAGGGCACCCTTGCAGTAATATTCCATATTCCAACAGATTCCAAGCAACTGGGACTCCAACTGGGTGCCCAACATCTATCGTGTTGGGCACAGCACTTTGGTTGGCATTGTTGCTGAGGTCTCCAGGGTCATTTTGGACTCCTTGGTGGAAGAGGATGTGTCTGTTCCATCCAAAGAAGACTGGAGGACCATTGCTTCAGACTTCTAAAAGCACTGGAACTTTCCTAATTGTGTGGGTCCATCAATGGGAAGTATGTAGTGATCCAGGCTCCTTATAGTAGACTTATAGTACTTTGGGATGCCAAGTACTTCTTCCGGATGGTGGATGTCGGCAGCTATGGTAGAAGCAGTGATGGAGGGACTCTGGCCAATTGCCACTTTGATCAGGCACTGAGGAGTGGTAACCTCAACCTACCAGAAGATGCCCTGCTTGCCGGAGGACAGGACATGGGATCCCAGCCTTATGTTTTGTTGGGGATGAGGCCTTTCCCCTCTGCTGACACCTCATGAGGCCATTCCCTGGCTTCCTCCTCCCTAGAAGAAACATGGTTTTCAACTATCATCTCTTGCGGGCAAGTTTGGTAGTTGAAAATACTTTTGGCATCCTATCCACTCAGTGTCAGATGTACCGCCATGTGATTACCATCAGTGCTGTCAATGCAAAAGTGTGTATGTGTGTGGCGGGTGTGCCTGCATTCTCTGGCTCCCTCCTGTGATGTCATTCATCTCACCTGCTCTGCCTACTCAGCTTTGGTCCATCAACTCATCACCAGGCAGTATATCAACCCCATCTTTCCATCCACTCAATGCCAGATTGTTGTTAGAACTACCACGTTAGTGTCGCTCCCAGCCGCAATGTATATTCTTAGTCAGAGTTATTCCTAGTGTTGATTCCTGATACTTCTTCAAGTATTTCTCTGGCCTGCAGTATTTATTCCCCGGTCTTCCATCCACTGGTCACCAGATCGTCAGCTAATATTACTCACCATTCCTGTCCTGCCTCGCCGAGCCTGGCTGCCATTTCCCCCGTCTGGAACCTTTATCCCTCCTTCATCGTCCACGCCATCCCTGCCCTGTCTGGCCTCGTCCTATCCACGTGTCCCGCCTTCCAGGACCCCTTTACCCGATCATGCCCTACCGGGTCTCTTCATCATGACAGTACTCTCAATAAAAGTGTTGTTTTACCCCGTTCGCCAGCTGTCTCTGTGTTGTGGGTTTGAGTCCCTCCTAGCCCTGGTCGTAACAGGAGCCGTAAACATATGTAGCTGTATACCTAATAAAATAAATATTTATCTGATCGTACATTCTGTCCTTTAAAATAAAGAGTTAAACTTATTGTAACAAACATAAGTGTTCCTTATTTTATCAGAAAAGGGCTCTTCCCTTTCTCACTGTTGTGAATTTAGATTTGCACTTCACATAGCTTTGTTTTGTTGTATGAACATGAACCTCACCCGGAATACCATCAGCCTCGGAAATCTTCTTCCACGTGTTGTTTTTTTAAATTAATATCCTTGTACATTGTCATGGACGCATCATTAAAAATAGGGAACCCAAACATCGCTATGATAAGTTTCTCCTCCATTTTCCTTTCCTTTCCAGCGAGCATCAGCGTGTCTTCGCTCTGGCTCCTATTGGCTCTGCTCATTTGCATAAAGTTCAAACCTGCTCAACTTTTTTTTGTCGTCGTTAAGATGTCAACTCAGTTTGAAATGCATTGCAGCCTGTCGCTTTTCTGCACCCCATAACTGACGGGGAGACCTTACCATCACTAAACGCAGTGTGTGTGTGTGTGTGCTTGCTTGCGTGCATGCGTGTTTGTGTGTGTGTGTGTGTGTGAGTGTCAGATCTGGACCATGGAGCAATGGAAGAAGGTGACCTCGAATCATGTTTTCTTCTACATCATGTGGATGGCCGGGATTAGGGCCCAAATGATCGGGCATCTGTGGGATGTGCTGGAATAACAAAAGCAATTCATGGAGGCCCCACCTCACAACTTCCAGGACTTAAAGGATCTGCTGCTAACGTCTTGGTGCCAGATACCACAGGACACCTTCAGAGGTCTTGTGGAGTCCATGCCTCCACGGGCCAGAGCTGTTTGAGCTGCGGCATGAGGGGACCTTCACAATATTGGTGGTTATTACTGGTGGTTTTAATGTTGTGGTTGATCGGTGTATTGTACCAGATATTTCCATATGCAGTCCCTCAGCGGAAGTCATCGGTGACAGGCTATTCAGAGCAGTAAGAGATAAACATAGTACGATTACATTGCATTAAAAGGCAATACATAATCTGAAATACAATATTGTGCATAGCATTACTTCGAAACACTGAACTTTGAAATTTGAACTGTAATGACTGCAAGACTGGTTTTGCTTCAGACAATTTTTATTGCAAGATTTTAAGTTTTCAAAAGAACAGCACTCACACCGCCTTTCATAATTTACAATGTGGTGAAACCTGCAATACGAAAAAACGGCTGTGGCTAAGGCTGTGCCAGATCCTTTCCTGAGTCACTCAAGCCGCTCCTCTCCCTCTCCTTCCCTCTCGTTTCTTAAAGTCTTGAAGTTGGAAATAGTAGCAAATATTTAAATTAATAATTATGTGTCACAAAAACATAGGTGCTGTACATAAAAGGGTGGGCCTTTGTTATAGTAGCTTTGAGTTTGCAAATGGTATCTTTATACACCTCAATTCTCAGCTCACTGGCTTATCCTTTACAAACCATTCTCAGTTTACTAGTTAGCAAGCTGAACTAAAAGTTTTGGCTATGTTTCAGTTCAGTGAGTGGGACTATGCAGTCAGAGCTCTGGTCATGCAATGAACAAATGAATGAACTTGGTGAACCGATGTTTTGAACTAATGTTTTTAGTGAGCTGATTCGAATACTTCAGTACACTGAAAATAACTAATTTTTGACCCATCTGACCCATCTGACCCATCGTTAGTGGAAAGACAGGCAAGAGGACTCAAAGGCATGACTCAGAGACAGGATCTTGATAAAAAAAACATTTTTTACTTGCAACAGGTTCGGTACAGAGGTAGTCATTCAATATATCAGGCAAAACAAATCTGACGATGAGTATAAAAAGGCAAGGACCAGGAAACAAAGCAGGAATCAAAAACACCAGAAGAATGAGATACTAAGGCCTAATGCTGGAACGCTTGAAACACGGTACAAAGACGAATGGCACAGAGATCAGTTGGAAAAAGACAAAACATGTAATGGGCAAAGTTATAAGTCAGGTGCTATGTGTCACTCTTCCATATTACCATCTCCCTGCCATTAGAATAGCACTCCAGAAGGTTATAAAGGCCTAGGGCAGAAAGACATTGCACAAAGAAGCACCTTTTGGACATATATATTAACCAATGAAACCAGTGACACTCCTTGAAGATTATGGTGACATTATTGTAGATATAGCTTTTGAAGGGGAGGCCGAATTTTATTTAGTTCTCAGGGATACATTGATGGACGAACCCTCATTTTAAATGATGCCAAGATCACATTAGGCAGAAAAAAATTAAATAAAATAACACAAGAAAGAAAGATATAAACAGCTGAAATAAGACATTAAGAACACATTGGTTTAAACAATTCCTAGTTAAAACAATTACATTCTAAGACAATGAGACTTGTACGCATATTTTGAAAATGTCCCAATGGTATCTGGGAATCCATATTTAAAGTGCATTGTAGGTTATTCAATGAGTCCGGAGCACAACATTTAAAAGCAGTCTTTCTGAGTTGGGTGTTGCCCCGCGGAACATCGAGTGTTAACCAATCCTAAGAGCATAAGCTCCTTCATTGAGGTGTAATAGTGTCGTAATGTAGCTTGGGATTTCTTTTAGGAGCGCTTTGTATCTGAACATATATGTTGATCTCGTTTCGCAAAGAAAGAGGGCCAACCGATGGATTGGATGTTGACTTGTTGATGTTGACTTGTTGACTTTGACGCATTGTGGTACTGCATATAGACTTTGACGTGGGTTCTCGTCCATTTGGGAACTCTGGGGAAATTGGAGATAGTACATCAAGATTAGAATGTACAAAACTGTTTGATGAATAAAGTGCAATAAAGAAATACCAGTGACATATGGCAACACAAGAAAAAGCTCACAGATGGAGGAGTTTTAAATAAAGGTTCCTTACTGCCAGTCTCTCATGCCATCTGTTCCATGCCACTATTAATGGTATTTGCACAATCCTAATAGGGTAACCACTAAGAAGTGGTAATATTTGGAAGTAGTGATCGGTTGGAAGCCTCATTTAATGGGTGCTTAGGGTTCAAATGTATGTTACAACTATGTTGTTTACTTGAGTTTATTTACTTGTGTATTACAAAAGTAAAATAAAGGTACGTTCACCATATCTCACAAGCTAGGCTACTCATGAGAGGCATATCTGAAAATCTGGTGCAATATGCAGTATGTATATTAATATACAATATACAAAACAATTATGAATGAATAAATGCTTATGAAACGCAGCTGACTGCCAGAATACATAACTTCACTACTACACGGCAAAGTCATTACTATGGAGTCCCAGAATTCCATTCCAAACTGCAATTTAGGGTCTTCGTTTCATCACTTTCTTGTTTCTTGTCGTCTCCTTACGATGGATTGATTTGGTTTTCTTTCATGGTCACTTGAGGGGATGGGCATATTTATTCATCTTGCCTTTCATGTCTTGAACGCATCCCATCAGGGAAAGGCGGACCCTGCCACCAAACAGTGGAATCAACATACAGGAGGATCACATGTATAACATAAATACATTCAATTATTCTTTCTAAAAAAGTGCAAGCCAACAAAATGATCAAATATGAGATTTTTTGGACAAAATAATCTTTGCCTGGGTCCAGACCTTTGAAACCGCCCACTCCACTGAGTTGACAGATTTTTCTGGTCGGACATCACGACACAAAACCTCGGTTTCTCGGTTGAAACAACGATCGGTCTAATGAGTGCCGCGGGGGAACAAACGATTAGCCAATCATTGCCACGTGCGGGACTAAGGAGGAGTAATAACAACAATGGCTACCGACAATATAGACACTCCTATCGAGGCTGTTATAAATAAATTAGAAGTACAAATTACTTTGAAATCCGAACGGCACTCTGCTTTATTTTTCTTTTACTTCGCTCTGCTCCGCTCTTATAACCTCAGCAAAGCCGGTATGTTGGCATGGCCAGTGTCGACTAAAAATGAAGTTAGATTGTAGCGGACACATTGGTCTCTGGTGATTGGTTAGGGGAAATTTAATCCCCCCACCCCCATGGAAATCACCTCCATTAGAGTGGGGGCAATGTCAGCCTGAAGATGGAAACTGAGTGTCACGAGTTGACAATTCTGTCTGATATCATGCAAAATTAATCTCACAGATGAACATTTTTGTATGAAATTGCAGTTATATATTCAGCTTTGCTATGATGGTAGACTACAGCTGCTTTCTCGCATGCACTGTGTGGCAGATGAAGGTGGCCTGGTTAAGCCACGCCTGCAGGGGACAGGATTGGCTTGGCCGTGGCAGCGCAGCTTTTCCGAGTCCGGTCAATCAGCCTCTTTAGCACTGATTGGTTGGACCGGGCTGGGACAGTCTTCTTTTATGGTTTTCTGTCTTTCAGTGGATAGCGGAGGCGCAGGACGCGTAAACACCTGCGATCAGAGCATGTCCACGAAAAATCGAACTTTGTCAATCATTTATAGTTTATCTTTCTGTTGTGCCAGTGAGACTTTCTGTTCCCAGCATGGATAAAATCCTTGCCATGCTCCACTGCCCAAACGACTCGGTCTCCCTCCCTTATACCCATACATGTGGTTAGAGACTCCAACACACTGCAACCCTGAAATAATCCGGACTTTACCCAGAAAAACTGTATGTGTGAATGCAAAGTCAGAATAAGTTGGACAGGACAGTAAACAGACTTTAACCAGCAAGCACCCTTGTACAAAGACTATAATGTTGGATTGAGGTGTATGTGTGAACAGAGCAGGTGATTGTCCGGAGCATTCACAGCGAGCGAGTAGGCGTGTCGCGGGTCTATGACGTCTCTATCATGCAACTAGTGCATGTCTATCATGCACCAGTTGTTGTCATCAACACGCCCACTTGCCAAGGGTGAAGAAGGGTCAAGGCGTAGCCCCTTCATACTCCTTTCTCATTCCTTTATATTCCTTTCCACTTTTGTTTGTTTGGCGGATACGTCCAAATACGTGGAGTATCGACACAAAAAAAAGTCACAATTACTGATAAGTCGGTAGTCTCGTCAGCCATCTTGGGTGTGCTGTAAGACTCTGCAGCATCATGTGTCATTGCGTCACATCCTGCCTCCTGCACACTCTTCCCAGGTCCTGCCCCTCATCTAACCCAAACTGAGTATTTTCAGTAGGTGTAAATGCGTCTGACGCGGACAATATCCGGTTGTATGGGTTAGGGTTATGGTTATGGTTAGGACCCCATGTGTAAAAGGGCTACTGTGTACAATGTCCAGAACGGATTATCTGATTAGTCATTCAGGATTCCCTCATCAATTGGTATGATAATCTATCTAACGCTATGTTAATGAAAAAATATCAAGTGGGCATCGGATTCATTCAAAATGTCGACATATAACCAGTTTTTCCAGATCTTCTTTGCTTTGCTTGCTTTGCTTCTGTATTAGGTTAGATAATAATCTTGTGAGAGATGCACTTTAAATGTTGGTAGAAATATGAAACCTAAAGCCAGGTGACACCTCAACCATAGACACATCCATCAGTGTTGACTCCATCTGCATCCACAATTACACACACACACACACACACACACACGCACACACACACACACGCCGTCTCACTCGCTCATGCTCCCTCTCCTCCTCCCTTATCCATTTTATACCCTTTTTCGATTCTGTTCATTCTCTCTCCAACCATCTTTCTCATTTGTTCTCCGTTTCCATCATTCAAACCAATATTAATCAATCCATCATCTCCTCTCTCCACCACCTCTCCCTCCCTCATTCTCGCTCTCCCCCTCTCTCTCTCTCCGGTCAAGCATGAATCTTCTAGCGCCGAGCTTGTCATCGCTCTCGCTCTGTCTCTCGCTCTCTCTCTCTCTCTCTCTCTCTCTCTCTCTGTCTCTCTCTCTCTCTCTGTCTCTCTCTCTCTCTCTCTGTCTATCACTCTGCTTTCATCCCTCTCACCCTCTCTAACATATTACCATTCAACCACTCCTTTTCTTCTCTTTCTCTCTGCTCTGCCGTTGCCTGGGCTCTCAAACGTGATGTTAATCAATCACCGCTCGGCACTCAGTCCCTTGTTGACATCCCATAGATGGAGAGCCACTCGCGGGTACCTGTCGCACACCTGCACAGAGGTACACACACACACACAAGCACGCACACACACACACACTCACACACACACACACGCACACACACACTCACACACACACACACACACACACACACACACACACACACACACACACACACACACACACACACACACACACACACACAACACACACACACACACACACACTCACACACACACACACACATACACACATGAGTTTTGCTGTTACCAAAGCGTTTCATGTGTTACTGACATACTGTAGGTCTAGTATATGCAATAAATGTCATGGAGCGGCGTGGAGTGGCCAGTCGGAGCTTCAGTCAAAATCATCACCATAAGGTTGGGTGAAAACTCCTCAAAGCCTTAATAAGAAAATAAACTGTCGTGCTCATGGCAGATTGGAAGGTTTCCAATTTAATGGAGCCATCAAGGAGGGTGGCGAGTCTGCAAATAACTTCTATGGCTGGTAAAAGGTCTTATATGGCTATATGTATGAGGCTAGCATGCCTAATACTTTTACTCCTGTTGGAAATGTAATAATTATTGTGGCTAATGCAAAGAAGTCACATCAATTCTGAAATGTAGGGAGCAGCAGGTGAAGGGGTGAATAGAGTAGTTCTGGAAAATACCAACCCTAACCACTGACCATTTTCCTCCTGTAAGTGAATGACTTTGTCATTTCTTCCAAGTGGCCTTCCAATCTGGTTGATCTGCTACACCTGTAAATAGTTTGGGTGGAGCATATATATGTAGCAGTTCTGCCTGCCACACACCACCAGAGTGACTTTTTCGGGCCCGCTTGCACAAAGACACTTTATTGGAGAGAGTGGCAAGATGAAACAACCCGGGAGCAGATGAAAAGTTGTCATGACAAAGGCTCTCCGTAAATCACACCACCCCCACACCACATAGAAACACCATTTTTAAGCCCCGAGTTGGGGTTTACACCCACCAGCATTTGGAATATTAATCCAGTTAAAAGCTTCCTCGTACAGATTTTGTAGGGGACGAGACCTTTTTATCATGATTATTGCTGCAGAATATCATAGAGAAACAGTAACACTACATCTATATCTGTTTGTGACCTGCCTGCGTAAGAATCATGCAGCCGTAAAGTTTGTATCACAATTATACATTTTACTGTAGAATTTTATTTGTGCCGCCGTTGATTTGGAACCAAACTGATGCAGTTCATTAACAACTGCTGTTCATTAAGACCTCCGAATTACTTTGCAATTCCTGCCTTGTGGCCTTGCAATCTGATTGATCTGGTTGACCACTGGGTCATGAATAGCTGGGTGTCGTGTCTATACATAGACAAACCTGAGATGATTTGAAGCCTCGAGTTGGGCCTTACCATTACTGACATCTGGAGAGGAAAAATGATCCCTGGTTTCCTCCCACGTGCATGCAGCATTCAGAGTTCCTCTTTTCTCTGTGGTAGAAATGCCATCCACGGGATGGTGGAGCATCAGTCATCAGCTGGTCGGCCCCTCACTAATTACCCGGCGGCGTTACGCAATTACTGTCTTTTGCCTGGAAAAAATAGCTCCTCACCACTGTAAGTCAACGTCTTCATTTGCCTGGTGTCTCCCCCCCGGTCTCAGCTCGTATATATACTCTTTCTCTGTTTGTCATCCCTCTGTCTCAGGCTACGTGCATGCCTTAAAAATTACCGAACGACAAAAACCAAGTACCTAGTGCTTATTTTCTGCCATACTCATCACATTAGTAGTGACACGAGCTTATTTTCAAAATAATATAGTTATTGCTCTAGTGGGAATCTAATCTTTTCCACAAAGTAATGGAGAAATGTTTCATAATCTAGATTGTTGCTTTCAATTTCTTTTAACAATTTTACAACGATTTACTTGTAAATCAAGCCAATTGCCTCAAGATTGCATGGGATCCCAAAGTGCCAAAAAGATCGTTAAGTTGGACAGCTACCTTTAAGTTTAATGTTTCTATACGAGGATTATTTAAAGGGACAAGTCCTTCTTGTAAGGATTATTGCTGCAGAACATCACACAAATACAGCAAATACAGTTTGTGTGTGGCCTGCCTGCGTAAGAATCACGAAGCCATGACATTTTTATCACAATTACACATTTTATGGCAGAATTGTATTAGTGTTGCCGTTGCTTGGCAACAAACCGAAACAGCTGGCGGGGAAATGGGGGTGGGTGCTTCCTTCCTATATCTCTGGATAAACTAATTACAGCGGTAATGGTTGGAACTAACTGGCTCCCGTCCAAAAGTGGTTCACTTTGTTCGGCTCGTCCCTCTTCGTCACTCTGACGTTCTCCCCCTATCTCTGTTTCTTTATCTACATCGGCACGCATACATACATTCATCTTCCTTCTTACCTCCTCTCTCACCCCCCCCCCCCCCCATCTCTCTCCGCCCACCTACCTTTCCACTGATTACCTTCTGAAGCACTGTGACCCCAGCTGCTCACACTTTTCCTTCTCTCTGTCTCTCTCTTTTTCGCTGTTGTCCTCCGGTTCTTGTCTTTCTGGCTTCCATCTGAGCTTGTCAATCTCTTGCTGTCTCTCACATCTCTCTCTCTCTCACTCTCTCTCTCTCCTTCTCTTTCTCTCTCGCTCTCCTCTGCAAAATCCTGCCTAATTGGGTGTCATCACATCGTTGCAAATTCTTCTGTCTGGTTCTTTTCTCTCTTTCCACGATTCCTTTTTTATTACTCGCTTCTTTTCCTGACATTTTTCTATTGCTTTCATCCCTCCATCC
This sequence comes from Zeus faber, assembly GCF_960531495.2. NCBI lineage: Eukaryota > Metazoa > Chordata > Actinopteri > Zeiformes > Zeidae > Zeus > Zeus faber. The sequence continues at coordinate 8,958,058 of NC_137199.1, read as the reverse complement.
TTTCATCCAACAGCACCAAGAATAACAACAACAACATTTGGCCTTTGCTATCTTGCTCTGTTTCCATTCCTCCATTCCACGCTTTGCCTAACTCTGCCACCTTCCTCTGGCCCACACACACACACACACACACACACACACACACACACACACACACACACACACACACACACAGACACACACCCAAAGGGACAAGTTGGAAAGCTCATTTGGCGGGTGGAGGTGTCGTGTTGCTCCGTCATCATCAGGATAATGCCTCTGGCATTACTCACTATTAATCACATTCTGGGAGAAATGGGTGGCTTACACACACACACACACACACACACACACACACACACACACACACACACACACACACACACACACACACACACACACACACACACACACACACACACACACACACTCACACACTGACAAGCACATGCACATTCAAGCAAATTTCTCTACCTTTGTGTACACAGACATACACACCCACACCCACGATGCTACAGAGTAATGATGGCTGGAGTACTTCCACATCCACTACAGCAAGGAAGAGGGATACTCTGTACCTTGCAGAAAGGCAACCATGACAAATATACCCCCCCCCCCCCCCCCCCCCCACACACAAACACACCATCACACACCAACACACACAAACAAACACAAACAAGCACAGCACCTGGCACAGCTTCATTGCAAAGTTATAGTCAGAAATGGGACTTTCTTTATGGCAGCCACATCTCCTTTGTATATGTTTATGGTAATCTGGCAACCGCACAGCACAAGCCGTGCTGCGAAGGGATAAATTAGGACCCAACACAATGGCTGAGGCTGTAATTGAGTTGTCTGGGGCCACTCTCAGAACCGGTCACTTTATGTCGCACGCATAATAATGAGGGCAAGGGCTAAAATAGTGTGGTTGCCGGTCAGCAGCAACACATTGTAGCTGCTCAAAACAATAATGTTTTCTGATTGTTAGCCCACTATGTGTGAATTAGAGGGATACAATGTGCAGTATGCATGCGTATGAGTGAAGATAAGACTGTGGTAATTGAATATAATGTGAATATAATAGTACAGTGATCTAAGTTATGCACCTATAACACTGTTGTGGCGGGAATATAGTCTATTTTTCCATATTTTGGGCTTTAAATCTGATAGGTAGCAACGAGAGATTTATCGAGAGCTTATCGTGCTTCTGCATTACCAGACATGCAGAGCATGCATACATACATACATTAATTCAAGTTCAAGTTCAAGAGATTATTTGTCACATGCAAATACATACGGTCATACATATATGCAGTGATGACGCACAATAAGCTCTATAAGCTTTCAAATTACTTAAAATCCTAAAAGGTGCGTATCTGACACGAGGCGCTCGCGCAGGCAGCTGCAAGGGGCGGAGCCACAATCCCGATTCTGGGTTCTATAATTATATAATAGAATTAATTGTGATCCAAACAGCACTCCCGCTGTTTTCTTTGTCAACAGGGCTGGTGAGGCTATGTGGGAACTGCAGCTTTTGTGTGTGTCAAATCGTGCTTTGAGAGAAAAGAGAGCGAGAGAGCACAACTGGTCCCGGTATATCAGTTGGTTCCGTTGGTTCAGCTGGGGTCAGTTGGTTTCAGTCAGGTTCAGTCAGTTGTGAGTTTTTCGTGGTTATATGTGGGTATTAGTAAATAATTAGCGCTATTGTCAATGCTAAATGTGTATAGCTTGGAGTGGGTGGAACTCAATGTTTTAATTACAATTTTGCATTAAGTATGAATATTAGTAGTTCTACTCATAAAGTAGTAAAAAAAAATCATTAGTCCATGGTGTCCCAGTTTCTATGTCCCAGAGGATGAGGATGATTTCAGAGAAGTTGATTTCAAATGTTTCACAGCCAAGTTCAGGTCTTGAGCCGATTTGAGTCTTTATTTCAACAAAATACTCTTAGCCGTGTGCAATATGCATCAGTATGAGTGAAGATATTACTGTGGTAATTTGCCATTATATGATGCCACTATAACACTGTAGTGGCATAGTATAGTCCATCCATCTATCCATCTCTATTTATGGCATTAAAAGTGACAGGTAGCAACGAAAAAGACAACTTATCGTGCTCTGGATGTTCGGAATTAGATCAGTGTATGCTGAACTACATAACAAAACGTATTAGTAATTCTACTAATAATGGAGTATAATCAAATATTTGGGTAGCGCGGTCATATTTTTCTGCTTTACCACTACAGCTCCACTTATTGAAGTTGATTTCTGAGGATAATGTTTCACAGCCAAGTTCAGGTTGATTCCTGTAAAGTATTCATTTCAAGAAAATACTCTTGACAAATAGCCAATAAGAACGTTTATCCTGATGCTAAGGATGATGCCATCTTGTTCTGTTGAAATTAGATGCTTTTATTTCAAATCATGCACTTTATGATTCTTTGCTTCATAATCCATTTATTCTACCCACCCTCCTAATCTGTCTCTTGCTTCCTCTGAGTTTTCCCAGCAGGCGATAATTGATGCTCGAGTCAAAAAGTACACAGAATAAAGCACACAAACTTTAATCATAGACCAGAAAAGACTGGTTTTATTGATTTTCATAACTCAGGTCAATATCAATATTTTCTGGTCTAAACAGTTGCAATTAAGGCATAGGGGATGGAGCAGACATAATTTTCTCAAATATAAACCGGTAGCCAAATAAAAACCTCTAATAAATGCCTGGTGCGTGGTTACACGAACAAATAAAAGCCTGCCTCAAAACCAGACCAGGGGAAAAACTGATCGGAGCTGCAGCGCTTCTCCAATGGCATTGCATGGCACCCAGACGGGAGTTTGATTTAAAATTCATACTAAAATATGATAGAATATACTTAGGGAATTAGATGTGAAAGCCTGCCTCTTATATAGGCCTGCTTACAATAAACTCATAGTACCCTCTGCAGTTGAGGTAAATAAAGACCGTGGTCACTATTTGAGGAAATACGGTATTACCACCAGCTGCTTTCCTCCTGCCCATAAACACTGCACGCCGTAACTGAGCCTGCTCCAGTGGTTTACTTTACAAGGTAACTGTGATCATATCAAAGTCAGCGTTGGTGTTGTGTAATCTTATGTTGAATTGACATTGTATTGACTGTTTCTTTTTTTTTTTTTTTTTTTTGGCCGAAAAGACATAGGTCTAACAAAGTCAAAGGTAATGCTTGAGGCTACTTGGTGTTAACTGCATGTTACATGGGTAAAGAGAGAATTAAAAGGTAAAGAGAGAATTACTCTCTCTCTGTCTCTCTCTCTCTCAATATCAAATTCAAATTTTAAATAACTTTATTTGCATGACAATAGTTTTTTGTGTTGCCAAAGCAATGCAGAACAAAATATATATCAACAAAGTGTCAGAAAAGTAGAGACATTACATGCTAAGTAATACACCAGATAGATACAGAGCTTGACAGTAGGAGCCACTTGGAGAGGGCAGCTGGAACATGACGGGGCCCAGGCCGATCCGTGATTGGGTCGTAGCTGTCGGAACCGTGCTCAGACCTTGCCTGTTATTATATCCCCCTCAATGACGTAATTTCAGGCCGACACCTGGGAAGGCCCCCAAGCTGCATTTGTGGAAAAGCAGTTGCAATGCTTTATTTGTCTGCCGGGTGGAGCAGTGATTCAAAACTAAAAGCTACTCACGTATAAGGGATAATCTTGCGTTTGTTTAATGAAAAATATACATGTTTTGGAATGGAACATATGTTCTGCACTCATACTAATACTAATAGAATCAAGATTCACATCTCTGATTTTAAAGGATGAATGGTTTTAAAGATTGAATGAATTTAAATTTTTTGTAGATGTATTTAATTGTATAAAACCAATGAAAACACTATGAGTAACAGGTGTTTTAATTGACACCAAATAAATGTGAAATATATCAACAAACATGATCGCAATGCATAATGTATCGCAAAACTCGCCAGGTCATTCCTTTTCACATCGCAGGAACTTTTTCATCGTTCAAAAAAACATTGCTCTGTGTTTTCTGTGACAATTGAATGAGATTGAGACAATGAATTACATGAAAACAACAACAAATAGCAGGGTTAGCATTGAGGGGATAATATACAAAATAGCAGTGTAAGGTTTAGAAGATAAGGTAATTCATATATTTCAGATAACATATTTCCACAAATATGAACAGTTACTCTAATAAAAAAAAGGCCCCTAATAAATGTCGGGGGTATTATCAACAGAAACAAATAAAGGCCGAAGCCCTACCTCAGATTAGACCTTGGTTATGGGGAAAATCCATGGATGAACTACTGATGCCTGTTATACAGCATGTGTTCAGTGTGCCAGTTAAGCATGATGTACATTTCCGCTGCTTTACTGTCAGTTGACAAATTCATAAATACAATGATGCTATCTTCAACATTTTGTTGTCTTCAACTCATTATGTGAGAGGTAACCTAACTCTAGAAATTTGAGTGGGTGTTTTTTTTCTCCTATAGTATGCTGTCTGCGCACCTTATAAGTAAATATTACATATTACTACTACTCTATGGAAATACTTATTTGAATTTTTAGTATCTATCAATCCCCATTGCTTTTTAGAATGACAACTAATGCACACGCACACGGACAAGTGTAATTGACCATCTGTGCATGATAACCATTGATGTTATGAGATCATTTTTATCTCTATCGCTGCATCACCCTTTATTGTTTATCACAAGTTTTCGCTGTTTTACCTATTACCTATTTACCTATTGCTTCGTACTTTCTGTTTTTTTTTTTTTAATAATTTGTATCAGAGCCTCCCAGTCAACAACTTTTACACAAGGCTACAGTACTTGTCTCTAATTGCCGCATTACACATTTTTTGAGTAACTACAAAGCAGACCGCAGGTAAAGCCTTGGGCTATCTCTTTGTTTACACTAAATGACCAATCATTGTGTGACCCAACAGGTCTGGAAGCCCTCACAACTAAAAAAATCTCCACACTCCTACGGAGCAATCCACCCCTTGCTCACTGAGAGATGAAAATTCCTCTCTGTAGAGGGGAAATCAAATTACCAGTTTACTATCATATGGTGTTTTATTTAATAGTTGGCAACTCATCTGTGAAGTAAACCATGGAGTTTCAACTGTATCAACAGAAAAACAATCTTCAGTGTTCAGAAGGACCCATATACTGTTTCTTCTCTTTGACTTTTGTACAAATTATTATTTTATCCCTGGTGTTGATTTTTTTTTATCTACGTTTATTGATTGATTTAATTGTGCCATTGTTGTTTTTTGGAATTTGGTTAATCAATCTATTAAATGGGGGGTGATGGGGGACTATTTCTCTGACAGAGAAGCTCAAATGCAGAAAGTTGTTGTAATATTTCACAATTATTTTAAGTAAAATATAAATGAGATAGTTCAAAAACCCTCATTTGGAAATCAAAAGGTCAAACACTACAATCAATAAATCCACATACTTGGCCAATTTAAAAAGAGCCAAGTAAAACTTAAAAACTAGTCACTTTAATGTATCAAGTATTGCATACCTGTTTTGTCTTACTTCTTAGTAGCACATTGCAGTGTATGTCCTACAACACTGTCTATCTTACAATTCGGTATGACACTGCATTGTTGTGCGAATATTTAAGATGTCCACTATCAAGTTGACTCATTGTCATTGTTGTCCGAATTTTATTTTGTCTTTTTTTTAGGTAAATACTTTTACATTACTTAAACTACACTACTTCTTTCCATTTTAGATTTTTAAATTTTGTTTAAAAATGAACTGTTTAAATACTCTTTAAATTCAGATTTAAATACTGTTTTATTTTAATCATAACTATACCCTTATTTTACATTATATCAAGTTGAGTTGGCTCTGAGACTAAGAATCTCCTTACTGGTAATGATGCTTGCATCGTTTTAAAGTATTTGACAATAAACTGGAAACTATAATTATATAGAGTTTGAGTGCTCTCATTACAAAGCTATTGGATTTTGTAATTTTAAAAATGTAAATAAACAAACAGCTCCCATTTTTAAATTAAAAAGCTGTGCAACATGTAGACAAAAATAAAGCATCAAGACCTGTTCTCATTCTTATGACACAAAAACAATTGAACTCTGGTCAGGGATCAAATGATAATATCTTTGGTAATGGTTTAGAGTCATGGACGAAAATCTGAAATCTCTCGGGAATATGATTGTGTTTTTTGTGAAGTTAGCGCCATCTCATGGTGACACACTGCTATTGAATAAATGGGCATGTTTACAGTCTAAATTAAACACGCCCTGTCAGGGCACATGAGAAGGAGGGGCAGTTCCCACTGCCTGGGAGATGGCTGGAAGCCGGCTGGAACTGGTTGCAATTCGGCTGTCAAATGACTGGAGGAGCCCTCTTCAAGTGGTTCCTACTGTGAAAGGTTGCTCTCACATCCTGCCGTGCTTGCCATTAAAGTTCATTAAATATTGAATTTGATATCAAAACAGACAGAGGGGGATCGAGAGAGAAAGAAACATAGAAATAGATTCAATCAAAATAGCCAGGCTTCACTGTGCTTGAGCCTGTGGTCTCAACCCAAGATAAATGAATATTTGAAGCTGTCTTCGCCTTCTTTGGTCTCTTTCCATTGGCTTTAGGCATTTCCTTCACCTCTAAATGTTTCTTTGCCTTGTGATTAAATGCATTCCCAAGTCTACACACACGCTCTCTGAAGTTACATCCAGTTCGGCTTTATTTGTGACTTCTCTGCCATGGGGTGTATTGGTCAATGCAACATTTTCTTTACTTGGGTAAGTATTGAGAAACTTGCCACTAAAAATCGGGCTCCATTTGAGCCGGCTGCGATGTTGCACTGCGAAATACCCATAAATGTCCTACCTTCATACTTTTGTCCAGCAGCCTCGCTGCAGCAGGTTGTGTCCTCTGCTTCTCTCTCCTTGCTCTCTCTGCCTCCATCTGTTGCAGGTTCAAATACACCAGTTAATGAAGTAAATTAGTTTGGTCAATAAAAAACAATAATAAAAAACTCATACGAGATCTCACAGGAGCATGCTGTGATCTCACGAGAAGACGGGGGGGAGTACAGATTGAACATGGCAGTGCCCAGCTGCACAGACTAAATCACAGACAATGTGCTCCATCTACAAGAAATAAATAAAAATTACATAATATATATATATATGAAGAACAAAATTCACAAACACTGCACAAAAGCAAAGTGGAGATCCTCAAGGTTTATATCGTTTATTCTTATTTTAACGAATACGTGATGGAAGAGGACCAGGACCAGAACAATCCAGCGAAAAGAAAGAAGCCAGACTGAGCCTTGATTTCTTGCACCGCATGGTCAGCGAGATGCAAAAAGACAACGCGGACCTAATAACTTCCGTGAAGCGTCTCACAACGGAGGTGGATGTTTTAAGGAAAGAAATTAAATTTATGAAAGAGACTATCCTGGATATCAATTCCAGAAGTATGCGGAACAACCTAATCTTTTCTGGGATCCCAAAGAACAACACAGAGTCCCCAGAAAACACGGTGAAAGATTTCCCCTACAACACCTTGAAACTCCCCATGGACACCTTGAAGCAGATCACCTTCCACTGGCTTCACTGACTGGGACACCGTGTTGGGAGCCCTCCGCTCCCCACTCCATCATCGTTATGTTTGTATACTTTAAGAATAAGGAGCTGGTTGAAGGCAAAAGACTAGAACTGAAAGGAACCATGTTAGGTATGAATGATCAATTCCCCTGGGAGATCAACGACCGACTGAAGGTGCTGTACCCCATCCTGAAGGAGAACTGTTCAGAAAGGTAAACTGGTTGTTGATTAACTTAGTATAGACAGTCTGTTAGTTTGAGACTCCTCCACCATACCCTGGTTATTCTGATAATTATGTATGTATTTTGGTAATTATATATGTGAGATGTATATATTTATATATATATATATATATATGTGAAATTTGCTTTGTATCTATGTCAGGATTGAACATTTTGCTCAGTCTCATCATCTCACCTTCCTAACCAGTCCCTTCCTACTTCTCTTATACCTCTTACTCTATTCAGTCTCTCTCTATATGTATGTCTCACTTTGCAATGTTCTATGTTTATTTTTGTCTATTTTTCATTTCTTTTTATGTCGAAATGTATCCATACAAACTTCCTACAATACTAGGACAGTAGCAAGGAATGTAAAGGAGGGAAACTCAGACTTATTTATGGAAAAACATTGGCATGTTAGTATAGCTATTGCCGTGGATGCACTGTGCTGCTGCACGGGAAAACTACAAGTCTACATCCACATCACCTTTACTAATTGCAATGACACCCAAAAGGTTTTTTAGTAGTCTCTTAGACACACTTCTTGTGTGTCTTCTTAGAGCCACTGTTGTGAAACGGCGAAGAAGAAAAACCCTTCGCGTCACGCACCTACGTCACTTCCGTATACAGACAGTAAAAGCACAGCATAGGGGTGTTTCGGTCTCACTTGTCTGTGAAAACTTTCTTCTCCGTATCGTTATGGATTACGCAAAGTGGGTGGCCGAGCTCTGAATCATATTTCGGACCTTAATCTGACCAGTGCGATAGATCCAAGTCAGTGTAAGCAGCGCGTACTGGACTTCATTTTCCGCGATGATAGTCAGTTCTCCTACAGCGACGCAGAGAATGCAGACTCCGGACTTGGAGAACATTTCAAACAGTGGATTTCAAGCTTAATGTGACGATTAAACTGAATATTTTCAAGAACCACAGGTTGAGACCGACGATACGTCCGTTGTCGTTACAACATTCCGTTGAGGTTGGTGACAGATTTTCAAATTCCAGATTTCCTGAGATATTGATAGACTCTACATTTTGTTGTGTTGTCCGTACTTTTAAATTCCAAATTAATTCCACTTTTATAAAACATGTTTATTCTTACTGATAAATGAAAGCTTTTTTAAAAACAAAATTAGTTGCTTTGTTGAGCTGTTCGTGATTGGCCCATTCAGCAGTATGTTAATTAGCCATGAGACTTTGTTTGTCCGCCAACCACATTTGCATTCTGGGAGCTGCCTGAATGAACCTGGTGTGGGTAAAACTTTGGAGGTGATTATCTCGGAATCACAGTTTGCCACACCCTCGTCATTAACAAGTCATAGCTTTAAAAAAATTTGCTTGATGTGCACAAGTGAGACCTTGTTTGGAAGCTCTGATTCTTCACTTTCAAATGATGCAAAAAAAAAAAAAATGTTGAAATCCGCCTAATGACCCTAAAGTACGCGGTGTGTCACATATTAGATCAACCACTGACTCTTGAAGAACTGAGGAAAGATCTTTTTTGTATGCCCAACAATATATCAACTTGACCAGATGGTGACCCAGAAGAATTCTATAAACACTTCTGGCCACTTATATCCCCATTATTTATCAGAATGGTTACAGAGATTAAGTCAAGTCGTTAATTATGATTTAAAGATTATTAGTAAAACACTAACCAAAATAAAAGTAATTCCATTTATAATTCACCCAGACCAAACAGACTTTGTCAAGGGCAGACACTCTTCAGCAAATATGCGGATAATTGATTTAGTCTGATCAGCATATCTCAGAGGAACAACTGAAATACTGTTATTGCTTCTTTAGATGCCGAAAAAGCAAATGAGGGAGTTCATTGGACACACTCTTTTCCACCCTCAACAAATTTGGCTTTGGAGAGTCACTCATTCAATGGATCAGAATCCTATACATCTCACCATCTGCTTCTGTCACCACCAATGGTTACACTTCACAGCGTTTCACTCTCCCCTTTATGATTCGCCATCATTCTTGAACCCCTCTCGGTGGCCATCGGTCAAAACAGTAAGATCGTTGACATACAAACAGGAAACTCTGTTCACAAAATCAGTTTGTATTCAAAAAGTATTTTGTTTTACTTACAGAACCAAATACCATCCCTTCCTAAACTCTCAGCTATCTCAGACTATTCAATAAACTGGACTAAAACCACTGTCTTACCACTCAGTTGGGAAGACTGGAATACTGTAACCCATAAATTTCCCTTCACCATCACAATGGGAAACATAAGTTACCTTTGTATTGATGTATCCACCAATCTGTCCGATTTGTTTACCCTTAACTTTACTCCATTGATCAAATCCATTGAAGAAGACCTCATTCGATGGAACAACCTACCCATCTCATTGATTGGTATATACAACCAAAAATAAACTACATATATTTTCAATGACCGCAGTCCACCCAACAGTACATTGGTTTAATACGCTAGACTCAATAATCAATTAATTCAAATGGAAATACAAGAAACAGAGAATTAAACCTGAAGAAAAATACTGTGGAGAACTAACAGCCTCAAACTTCAGATATTACTATTTAACGAATCATCTTCAATTCATAATTAAATGGTTACAACCAGAGCAAGATCTGGGCCATGGATGGCGAGACATTGAACAAACAGAATGTCAGGGGTTATTGATATCTGATCTCCCACTTCTTATTGAATCAATAAGGAAAAACAATTGCTTTAAAAACCCATTCATTGCAACAACTCTGTCAGGCTGGTGGAGATTCCTCAAATTCAGTGGTCACACTCTATCTCCAAACAAATTCACCCAAATCTGGCACAACACAGATTGTCTGGTTAAAAACAGACGAATAATCTTTCAGGTCTTGGAAAAGAAAAGGAATTACTCATCTGGAACGTATTTTTGGAAACAATTTGCTTATATCCTTCCCAATCTTAACCCATAGGTATAATATGGGTGGCCACAGTCAACTACAGCAGTCTCTAAAAGTTAAAATCAAATTGATGAACAACATCTTCCAACCACCTCCGATGATTCAATATCTTACTAATATCGATAGTTGAAAAAATCAATTTTCCAGAACAAACTTTTATTGAAAACAGATGATACCTTATCTTTACTAACCATGGAACGGGAAAGAGACCTTGCTGTTTCCACCAATATCAACCTGTGGAAGCTTATTTGCAACAACACTTTTTCTATGACCCACAAATGCATAATGCAACTCATTCAATATAAGATTCTGCACAGAGCTCATATCACCCAACACAAACTGTTCCAAATGTGTTTTGTTTATAAAGACGTTTGCTCTCACTGTTCCCTTAATACAAGAGATGACTACTTTCATTCCATCTGGCTCTGCCCACCTATCCAAACATTCTTGTCCAACATCACCAAGAAGCTACGCAGAGATCCTGGGGGGTGCCTGCAGCTGTCGTCTGTGTGGTGGTTTGGGGTGTAGTAGCAGATTTGGGGCTCAGGTTTGGGGCGGGGTGTGCTGGTTTGCAGGTCATGGCGCCGTAATTGGCGGGTTGGCCTGCCGCCGGGGTGGCCCACCCCGTGGGCAGGGTGGTGGGGCTTGTGTGTACTCCTGCATCCCATTGGGGGGCCCCTGGGTGCCCTGTGCTGTTCCTGAGCTGTTCCTGCGATCCGCGTCTTGTGCCTGCACATGAGGGTGGGTTGTATGTGTGCGCCTCAGGGGTGCAGGGTCTCCTCGCACTCCCTGGGACTGGGTTGTGCTTCTCTGGGCCAGGTGTGGGGGTTGCTCCACGGGCTTCCAGCTTCTTCTGTGGCTGCGGGGCAGGTTGCTTGGTGCTTTCCTGCAGCCGTGGGTTATCTGTGCTGCTGTTTGGCTCAGGGGTGGCTTTCGGGCCCTTTCTGCTGCTTAAAGGCACCATAGTGCACACAACATAGTGCCAACCTTATACATCAGAACCAGTGTACACTCACCGGTGGACAGTTCACTTACACACATATACAGGCAGTCTCATCACAGAAGCGCTCACGCCACCGCCACCTGCTTTGAACGCACCTCAGCACCCTCCTTGTTGCATCCGTCTCCTTTATTCCTCATTTACTGCCATAACTACGACAGGAAGAGGCCACATGCCCAGTTGCTGTTCCATACATTTCGATACATTTTGTTTCGATACATGTTTGTTGTTTGTTTATGTGTTTGTTTTTTTCCATGTACATGTTTTTTTCCATCTATGTTTATTTGTCTAAAATGTGGTGTTCTCTCCCTCTTGGAGTAGTGATTAGTTGTTTATAGACCCAAACATGATAAAATAGTTCACCAAAGAGGGGGATTGGTGGCGTATTGGTTATAAAATTTAAAATAAACTCATACATTTCAAAATGATTGAATGCAGGTACCCATTAACCAAAGTAGATGGGAACGTTTCAACTTTTTTTTTTTTATGATCTTGGTATAGAGGTAATGGCTACCCAATTTTCCGATTATGAATCTATGTTGTTTTGTTCGTCAGCCTTTTTTAGACAACCACAAGAACCACAACAGTGATTTGGAACAATAATTGACTGCACTCAGGCTGCACTTCTCCTATTTTCTCCAAAATATTGCAATCAGAAAAAAAAAGTATTTTAACCATCGACACCATGATTGAGAAGTCAGACATGTATGTCTGACTTTTGTTCTTCTTAACTTGAAAAATACCAAAATTGGCTTTTAATCATGTTACAGTCGTAACCTCTTAACGTCATCACGTCTGTCCAGGTCAAGATGATCACTATAGGCGGATGATTATTGTTACCATTTTTTCCCCTATTTCTTCATTTCTCATGCAGATTACAATCAAATGATATGAATGGCTCTGCTGAGCCTGACACGGGACGCATAGGGCTTTCTTTGTTTCGTTCAAGTAGGAAATAGAGGAAAATAAATGCATCTAAAATAAAGTGGAAATGGGGATGAGCACGAGAACACCACTGCTCAACACCTGCTGTTTTTATGAATTATCAGTCATAATAAGAAAATGTAATTAAAATAAATGTCGGAAACGATTTAAAGTACTTAATGAAAATGTAAAATGGTAAGTTAATCCTTGGGGGGTAGTAAATAATACATAGAATTACCTTAGTAATTCTTAATCAATGTATGAAAAGACAGAAAATCAACACTGTAAGCAGAATACTTGATTACTATAAGCAAATTATTTAGACACCCTTTGAATTGGAGTAATTATGTCCTTTTGATCAATTTAAGAAGGTGATCACTTCAACCTTGTTCATTATAAGCGATTTCTACTATATTAACAGGATATTTTTCCTGAAGATAAGGCCATTATGGTTAAAGATTAAAACATCTTACAATTTTTATTTGGTGAATGCAATGGGGTCCTGTATTGAGTGCAAATAATCTTTCCCTACCACACCTGATATCTTACATGCTTTCTCTGTTATTACATTTTTAGGCACTTCATTGGTATCAACCCTGAGAGGGGAACAAAGGACAGCCAAGGGAAGGTAGTGTCCAGGAAGATGGGGAAGAAGGTCCAGAAAAAGGCAGCAACTGTCAGTCATCGTGTGGCTACCCTAATAAAGAACGTCATAGACTAGTTCACAACAGTCCAACAACAGTTCACACTGCATCCAATGTTCTTGTTATCATTTTATGTAAAACAAGTCTCAGCATTGTGTTCGGTTCCGTTCAGTATAGTTCAGTCAAGTTGTCTCAATTGTGCGATTCCAGGTTTGTTCTTTCACTCACTTTCAGCACATGATCATAACTCCTGAAAGACGGATACTGAAGGCAGGCTAAGTATGCAAGTTGTATGCAGATTGTTGAGAAAGTGTTTGACATGATTAATTGTTCTTACGGATTGTTTTTTACAAGAATTTCATCACTTTAAATTTGTTAGCTACTGGTCAAAGTTCAAGAAAAAAGGAAACTGAATTCAGGGTACATGGACTAGGACATGCAGAATCACAACCTGTTCAGCATGAGGAATTGTTTTTATGGATTGTATTTTACAAAAATGTAATTACTTTATATCTGTCAGTAACTAAATGTGTTTGAAACTGTATTGGCGTTAAAAATGCCTAATGTTGTAATGCAATCTCTTTACTTATTTGCAATTGTCTATTCATGAGACTGTCCATTCAACTGTCTATTCATGAGACTGCTATAGGAGACCTTGGAAGGTCTCGTATGTCTGTGTCGATACTGCTGTTCAGCATTCCCTATAAACACAAGAACAATGCAGAGATTGCCCCATTCAGCAGGGTGACAAGTCCCCATTCAGCAGGGTGTCAAGTAGCCATGTGGCACTGTTGGTCCTCCAACACATTTGCATTCTAGGAGCTGGCTAAATGAAGCCAAGTGTGAGGAAATCTTTGAGTCCTGGAAGTCGTGGTTGGGTCGCCAGCATACCTTTCCAGGCGTCTGCCTAGCTGCTGGTGGTCCCGAGGCTGCGCCACACTGGAAGAATTGTGGGGGTGGAGCAGAATAGGAGGTGGGATCCCGCCGGTGGTCATCCCTCCTCTGGTGGGGCAAGGGACGGGAGGTTCTGGGCCCCCCGGAAGGGAGGAGGATGGTAAGGGCTGCAAGGTCAGTGGTGCTGGTACTGGCCGGTCCCGCGACGACTATCACGCCGGATCTCCGACAGTCAGCTTCCCATGCTCCCTTGGTGGGCCCCTCTCCGGGCCAGCACGGTAGGCAGAGGTGTACCCGTAGGCCTCAGCTTGGTCCTCAGCGAGAGCTGTAGCAGCTTGGAGGGAGGCCGGCAGGTGGCAACGCATCCTGCTTCCCTATGAGGCATTCCATACCATGCCCTCTCTGTATATCCGTCTTAAAGGCTTTGCGAACTGCTATGTACGGCCGGTTAGCATAATTATTGGGATTCTTGTTGGATAAAAGTGTCCAACCAAGTGGCTTAATTTGATGAAATCTAACTTTGAGTACATCATTGCAAAATTGAAATATAAAACAACCAGATTAAGGAGGTAAATGGAGATGGAGATCTGAGACCAGGAGGGACGTTTCGTGAGTCCCTTGAGTCAGCAGTCACCCGGCAGACGAGGACCGCTTGAAGTTGCTGCTGCTCTCTGGCTTCTGACAACATCTGTTATCTCTCTTGACATTCAATTACAGATATAGGTCAAAATCACTCTGACAGACCATGCATCACGTCTTTATGTTATGATTTCAAACTCCTCCTACTCCTCCCTTCACACACTCGCCCCCCAAAACCTGTCCGACCTCCTCTACCAGCACACTCCATCCCGGAACTTGCGGTCCTCAGACATGGGTCTGCTATCCACCCCCCGTACCAGATTATGAACTTTCGGGGACAGAGCTTTCAGCGTGGCAGCCCCCACCCTCTGGAACTCTCTCCCCCGCGTAATCTGTAACGCCCCGAGCCTGGAAACTTTCAAAACAACCCTCAAGACCCATCTTTTCACCATGGCCTTTCCCCATTAGTTAGTTAGTTTAGCTATTCCATTGTTTTTGTTTTGTTCCTCTCTCCCTTAATCTGTCCGCCCCCCCCAACCCCCACCCCTCTCCTGTAAAGCGACCTTGGGTTTTTTGAAAGGTGCAATATAAATTTTAGTTATTATTGTTATAATTATTATTAAATTCAATACAATAGAGCTGTTGAGGTGAGACAAAATGGCTGCAGTGGCCTTAAACTGGCGGAAGTCATCATCTTAATCGAACCATTCAAATCGCCACCGCTTCGCACCACGGCGAATCTGAGGATTTCCACTTCCATCAAGAAGCCGACAGACATAGTATCGGAAGTCACATTTCACGGAAATTGTATTTGATGTTTACTGCGGTTTTGCTGACATTTCAGGACCAAAATTGACATTTGGCCTCCGTCCCTTTTAGACCGGTTGCCCGGAGCTTACTTTGAACCAATTACATCATTGTGACAAATGTTACCCTGTTAACGGAGTGAACCAACGATTGTGTAAGTGCATGTCATTGTTTGTGTTTGTTATTGCATGTTAAATCTGTATGTGTGTGTGTGTGTGTGTGTGTGTGTGTGTGTGTGTGTGTGTGTGTGTGTGTGTGTGTGTGTGCGTGTGTGTGTGTACATGCACAGAGATGGGATCGGTTGGATTCTTGTCAAGGGTTATGCCTGCCCTCGGGGCGAGCAGACCTTGCTGACCGCAACCTTACCCCTGCCTGAAAAACACTGGAGAGAGCTGAGCAAGCAAGAGGACACAAGGACACACACACACACACACACACACACACACACACACACACACACACACACACACACACACACACACACACACACACACACACACACACATTCAAGCCGCTCACATTCAATAAGGCACAAGGTGTTTTCCGACAAACACAACACTCTTACATCAAATACAAGAATACTGGCGTTAAATGCACACACAGAGTCTTAGCTAACACACACATAAGCACAACCATGTGACTGCAGAAATGGAGATATTTTATCAACCCCAGGGGAGGGGGTTTAGAAAACACAAAAATCTTAAGATTTAAATTCCAGCATGCTAATGATTTTTTACATGTAGGGAACACTAACACAAATACGCCAACAGGAAATACATTTTTGGTATGCACTAATTACAAAATAATATGTTTTGACAGAAATTCAAAATAAGCATGGCTATTGAAATTCACCAATCAGTCGGTCTAGACCAATCAAGATCAATCATTAAAAAGTATGGCTGCTGTTAGTACTTAGTGGGATATTTTTCAACTGTTGTTAATACCAGATTAAATATTTCTGGCTACTGTTACTACTTTATGCTACTGATATTAATATGACCTGCAATACTATAACTTGTACTTATTGTACTGTAGATTAAACACCACGTTCCCATACTTGGCTCACAGTGCTACTAGTTATCATACCTCATTTGAACTTTATGGAGATAGATGTGTACATATATTTCATTTCTTATGATTTTAATTTGTATCTCTTTCTTAACTGCACGGTTTTGCTGCTGTAGTGGCTGAATTTCATTAAATTAATGAGATCTGATTAACGAAGAGTGAACTTGACTTATCTCTCTTAACTTATTCAATCCAAAATGTTTTTAAATGTGAGCATAATCATATAATCAATGTTTCACAGAAATTGAATTGAAAACTTTTTTTTCCTGCTGTTTTAACTTAGAATATAAAAAGTCAAACAGTTGATTGCGGTCTTTGAGTAGCAGTCGGACACTTACACCCAGAAGGTGCCGATTGACTTGGTTGGAGCATATGGAGCAATTGCAGACAGGTGGGTGGAGCTAGGACCAGCCCTGGATTTTCTCGGGCAGGACATGCATATTGAGTTCCTGGTTGGGTGTGGTTTAGTAAGTCAGTTAGTGGCCTAGCCCCCCTGCCAGGCAATATCGCACATTTTTGAGAATGAACTTTTTTTTCAGGGCACCTTCCTGTCCAGGGTGACGGTTCACCTCAGTTTGTAACATCAGAAATGAAATCAAGTTCAAGAGATTATTTTCCATATACATAAACAAAGAGTCATATGTATAGGCCTGGGCGTTAGGGTTCTGTCTTTGTGGGCAACGCGCTTCATTGGGACTGATTCAGACTCTACAGTGTACATTATCTGTTCCCAATCCAAATATTCCTTTCTCTTCCTTTCGTGTTTGCCTTTGAAATGTTCATTTTGAAAGCCCTAATAACTTAAGCCTCAAGGGCCATGCTTCGGCTGGGTGTGCACACTTAAACAATTTCCCAAAAAGGACGTGTGCAAAAAGCTTATATCATCCATCTAGGTAAATGAAATAGCAGCAGAATAAAACGTATGCAAATGCACACCCTGAAGGACAGTTCAGTTGAATTTGTTTCTATTTATTTTTCTATTTTCTTCTCCGTGGCCTAAATTTTCTCAGCAGCAAAATGCCTGCGAGAATGACTAAATAATTCATTTTAAGTAGGTGATGTTGAGTTAATGTCAGGGAAACATGAACAAAAAAGGCAAAGGGATGTGCATTCAGTGCTGGAGAAATATTGTTTGTTGTTTGTTAGTTGTCATTATCTCTAAATAGAACAAATTTATTTCTAAATCAATTCATTATTCAAATGCCTTTTAAAATGTACATTTAGCAAGAACTTTACATGCCAACCTAAGTAAAACATCATACTCCTTAAAAAACATTTTCAAGCATTCAAACCCTACTATTTAAATATCAATATCCTTCACTCAGTTATGTAGGGTGCACATCCTGGGGCCCTGCCGTGGGGCGGGCCTCGTCCTTGCGGGAGGCGTGGGTGGGCATGGGTTATTTGCTGCCATAACTATGACAGGAAGAGGCAACGTGACCAGTTGTAGTTCCAGTTTCCCTGAACCAAATTAATTGTTTTTCAATACATGTTGTCGTCCAATGTTTTTGTTTTCTGTGTAAATGTCGATTGGTTCTATGTTGAATTATCTCACCTATTGTGATTATCCCCCTCCTGGAGTAGTGATAGTAGTTAGTAGTTCTCCCAAGGGGGGGATTTGTGGCGGTTCTGTATCACAAAAAACTGTGCTCTTGTCATCCTACAGGTCGTCCACAGGACAGAGTAATTGCAGCAGTTCTTGATAATTTAGGAATTAATGGATAGTTGCATTGCAGATTGAGAGCTTGAACTCTATTTGCAGACTAACTCTGTCCAAAAAGGAATAAACCCCTTTTTCTTTCATTGTTTTCTTCCAAAAAATAAATCCTAATTGGCAAATTAAGTAATTGAAAAAAAATAATTATGAATGTTTGCATAGGCGATGAATTGGAATTAGTCAAAAAAATGAAAAAGACAACATTTCTTCTTCTGCGACTATGCACGCTTGCAATTAAAAATGTAACAATGTTTCAGTTAAATTACCTTCACCATCTCTTTCATCCAATTTACAGTTTTTTAAGACTAAGTTAAGACAGTTGTGGGAGCATCTCCTGCTACTTAACAAGCCTTAAAGTCAGACTTGAGGCAAGTAGTGCAATGCTGTAAGGAGCCTTAATAAAGGTCATCAGAGGGTTCGTTTTCTAGAGCCGGACAAAACACCATCCAATCTGCTTAACTGATTCCCTGAACACCCTGTGTCTATTATGTCCAAAAACAATCACACCTACCAAGTCAGAACAGTCAGAACATTCAGTCTGTCTTGCCAAATAAAAGACAAGTGCTGGCATACACCAATCCCTGTGACGAGCCAAGAAAAAGTAAATCTTTCTTTCCCCTATTAGGACAGAAAGCCCTGGACATGAAATGAGCTTCCTAGGTTCAGGTAGAATAGTGATTCAATCAGGTAGTCAGGTGGTTGGAAAAAGACAATAGGCAACCAAGCAGTCCACCAGGGTGAATGTGAAATACTTTCCAGAAAGTTGCCATGAGAGGTATATTGAGGGGAAGTAGCGCAAGATAGGTAGTGCCGGTATTGGCTGAAAGTGGAATATGTCACTGTCAATTTGTTGCCACCGCTGAAACAAGGTTACTCTGGGAGTTTGGGATTCACAGTCAGGGATTATGGCGGGCTACATAAGCAGCTTCTGAAACGGGTGAAAATAGTAGTTAGTGGCTTTGGCTCAAGAGGCAAAAGGCAGTAGGCTCAATCTTGAACCCAAAGTAAAGTATGTAAATCTCTATATTACCCCCATGGCAGGAGTTATGGATTATATAATGTGTAACGTACTGAGCGGTCATATAAAGTTTTCAGTCCTAGGTATTTGGATTTTGAACAGCTGAATTCGGCTCTATGAACATTGCCCTGTAAATCCCCTATGAATATTAAACTTCAAACTGTCATTGACTATCAAACAAAATTTGACTTTAAATTCTGAACTACAATGTAGGAAACATGACATGTTTTTTTTACATTAGATCACTGTAATTGAAAATATTTAACTATTCGAAGAAATACATATCCTAAGATGAGCTGCATAAATGTAAATTTACAGTATAAATATATACACAAACGAATGAAGAATTCTCTGCAAAAATTGGCTTTAGCCAACACAATCACATTGACACGAAAGAGTATCTGGTATAGCTACCTTTTTCTAAAAAGTTAACCATTACATTTTTTTTAGTTCTTTTGGTAACGTGTTTTGTATTTTTATTAATTTAGTTTTTGACTACCTGTATTGTATTTTTAGGCATTTATATTTTATGACTAATGGATTTTTATGAAATTATTTAGTATATTTTTCTATTTTACAAAATTGATATGACAAGCATATTGAATTTTGTTTGTATTTTGTATTGTATTTTGTTCTGTATTGTGGCTGTGTGTCTTGTTTAAACACCCTGCCCTACATATGCTATTTAGCTCAAAGCAAACTCACTCTGGTAGAATTGATTCTAAATTCGGCATTGCCCATGAAATATCATCAAAAAATGAATGAAAAAAATGCAGATTAATTGCAATTCAGTGTTGTAAACACATTCATTGTGAAAAGCATTGTCAATCGACCCATTTCTCCTAACATTCCATAGGACTTCAGCTTTTTTTCCGAGCTCGGTGTGTGTAGTTTGCAGCGATTTGAAGCCCGAACGTGTTTAAGGCGCGGTGAGTGAAGTCGTGGTCGTATGAGCACACGTCCCCTGTGGCTGACCGAGGCAGAGTTGGAGCTCCGCCGCCCGAGCTTTGAACTAAGTGGAGATGAAAGCTGCAGCTGACCAATAAATAAATAAATAAATAAAATAACTGTGTGCGTGTGCGATATGTGCAAAGTACATTGGTGGTAGCTACATGGGTTATATTATGTCTGCTTACATGTGTGTGTGTGTGTGTGTGTGTGTGTGTGTGTGTGTGTGTGTGTGCGAGTCTTGTGCAGTCCCAAGTCACAAAATGTCAAGTTAAAACACCCTCGTACCCAAAGCTGCGCCCAAGAGAATTCCATCATAAAACACTCTGAACGTCTTTTGTCACCAAGCTGGTTACACTGCTACTGTATGTTTTACCCTAAAAGTACCATTTTAGGTGTTAGCTTTGTGTTGTGCTTTATCCTAGATGAAAATAGTATTCTGACTTGTCTGTTATGGGCCTGAAAATAGAGTGCATGTACTCTGTTTCTAGTCCAGTAGAACCTCATTGATCCCCGCACAGCAGGTCGTTCAAAGGGCCCGAATCATCCGTAAACATACATCGGAAATCAATCCTATTTACTTTTTAATTTAAGTCAATTGAGCATAAGCATCTTCTTCGCTGAAGAGTTCTGTCAGAGCCCATAATAATTTGACCTTTAGCACAAAGTTCCAATAACTAAACAAACAAACTTCCAATAATACTCACATCTGTGAGGTGAGTTAAGCTGATTTAAGATCATTAACTAAGAGCAGTGGTTCCCACACTTCACACATTCAATCTCCAGCTGCCTCAGAATCAGGGCCAGCCTGCCCCCTCGCCCCCACACACACATACACATTATAAAGATACATATATTATACAGCCCATAATGTATAACAGATAGCAAGTTGTCGATGATTTTGCTCCTTATTTTGCCATCTCACATAAAAAACCCAGGTTCAGAAAACCTCGCCCAAATGTTTGGGCCAGTTTAAAAATTGAAATGGACAGGAATAGAACAAATGGATACATACATGAATATATGGATTGTCCCAAATGTAAAATGTTGTTTCTTCACATTGTGATTGCTTCATAAGTACATTATAATTAGTTAAAAGTCACTTCAGTCATTTTTGGCATAAATGAAAGACAATTAAAAGGATTTGGAAATAAACGTTTGTATTCTTGCATAAATATTTGCATAAATATTTGCTTTCATGCATGCATGCTGACTGAAAGTTTACCTTCTCTTACCAATATAGATTAAGGCTAGACCACTGAGATGACAATAAAAAGACTGGCATTGAAATGTAATCATTTTGCTTGAAATTTTAATTATAGTACTTTATAATTAAGTTTGTTTGGAGATCATATCAAGACGCCTGTATATCTCTTTTGTATAATATGTGAGGCAGTTATCTCCATGTTAACAGTCTGCGTTAAGACACGTGCAGCTTGACTGAGTGAATCGCCCGGAACTCGAAGAAGAATCGTTTGGAGTCAAAAATGAAACCGTTCATCACTGGCGGAACTTGCGCACTTCCTCTACAAACAGGCAGCCGCTGCAGTCACAGTGATAGATGTGCACTCCACACAATTTGTCTTTGCCAGATGATTGGAAAATGGTTTTATTTAAAATTTTTCCCGGGTCATGAGTTAGTCTCAAGCCGTGGAGTGTTCGAAAATGTAAATCACAATTCTTTTGGCGTACCCTTGACTTCACTATGCGTACCCCTGCGGGTACGCATACCCCAGTTTGGGAATATCTGACTCTGAGCCCTCAAGTTTTAAATGGGCATTTAATAGACAAGATATTTACATTTTCACACATATTTATCAGACATTTACGTTATATTTATAATTTTATTTTTGTTATTGGCTGGCGACTACTGGATGGAGCCGTCAGGAAAGGAACAATGAACCATAAATTCAGATAAGCCTAAATAAATAAGTCTAAATAAACTTTTAGATTTCCAATTTTTACATCACTTCATGTATCATCTAATGTACAAGAACTCAAAAGAAACTTGGACAACTGTAGAACAGGTGTTTCAACAATGAGTGTCGTACTATTACAGCTGGTTACTTTAAAGACTCACCCCGTTTGAGTGTTTGTTTGAGCGACCGCATTTCTGTGTGCGTTTGTGCACAAATTGTATTAACAGTGTGTGTGTGTGTGTGTGTGTGTGTGTGTGTTTGTGTGTTTGTGCGTGTGTGCGTGTGTGCGTGTGTGTGTGTGTGTGTGCGTGTGTGCGTGTGTGTGTGTGTGACAATGCAATGACTTGGGATTTCAGAGAGAAATAATACATACTCTGTACTCTGGTGGTCACTAAATTATTCACTCGTGTCTGATCTCGGCGCGAAAAGAAACAACAAGCTGAGGAGAGAGAAAAAGAAAACACAGATGGAGAGAATGTCAGAGAGGGGACTGGAGTGTGTCTGTGGTGTGTCTCACTCAGACAGAGAGAGAGAGAGCGAGAGAGAGAAAGAGAGGGAACACACTTAAAACACTGCATGTGGCATTCCATTAACTGAGAAAATATTTGCAATATTATTAAAGGGGTTGGAGCCTTGTCCTTATTTGAAGAATCATAATCAGTGCTCGTGATGCAAGATGTGAGAAGGATTTGTTCATCGTGAACGCATCTTTTAAATGACTCGTTCATTCATTCATTTGTTCCTTAGTTAGTAGGTTAATTATTGGCTGTAACTGCAGCCAGGCACACAGGCCTTGACTGAGACACTGTTCTTTTCAACCAAATTCAATTTAATTCAATTAAATAATCACAATTGTGCTGATGCAAGACTTGGGAACAATTCAGTCTGAGCAAACATGTTTTTAAATGACTCAGGAGACAGGAATCACCCGTCAAAAGATTGTTTGTTTGTTTGTTGTTTCTCCATCCGTCCGTCAGCGAGTGGCCGAGAGCGAGAGAGCGCAAGCGAGTGAAACTTGCAACTCGCAAACAGATAATAATTACTGAGCATTACATCATGTGGAAAAAAGGACTGAAATTTATTCATCCACTTGCTTCAGCCAATCAGGATGGAGCAGCAATGTCTTATATAACCCACGGGAAGTGCCCCCTTTGTCCTCTGAAACCAATTTAGCAAGACTGATGGGGTCCAGTGGCGTATAAAACCTAAGGCTCTATGCCATCTTCATAGAACTGTAGTTTCAAGGCTGCAGTAAGTCTGGTTCCGTGCCCCTGAGGGGCGGAGCTCCTATTGGTGAACCGGGGGCAGAGACCCCCGATACTATACTCCCTGCTGGAGCCGAATATGACTCAGTCACGTAACAGTCCAGGGTGAAGACTGAAGCAGCCAATGCCAACGGAGAATGGTCAGTACATCCCGACCCGCTGACTCATTAGCCGTCGCGATACAATCGCATAACCAATGAGAAAGGTGCCGTGCAGAGCATACATAGCACACAAACAGTTGTTGTGACAACTGAATTGAAACTGTGCGGTCCACGTAGCAGGCCAGCATGCGCACTGGACACAGCCAGTGATCTCGCTCCTCTCGCACACCCTGGTGAGGAGGAACAAAAAAAGTCTGTGGCTAACAAGGCAAGACAAGTACTGTATCTTGGATTAAAGGCTCCATAATGCAACACAGCATCTAATGTTCTTCATTGAGACATCTTTTAAATTGATGAAGACTGGCTCTTCACTTTCTAAAGATGGACTCTCAGATATCCTAAAGATGGACCCTTAGACTCCCTAAAGACAGACCTTTAGACTACATGAAGTCGGGCCATTAGACATCCTAAAGACGGGCCCCTAGACTTGCTAACGACGGACTTTTAAACTTAGTGAAGATGGGAGCATAGACTTCCTCCAGAAAGACCCTTAAACTTCCTACAGACTTCCTACTTAGACTTCCTAAAGACAGAACTTTAGATTTCATGAAGACGGCCCTTAGACTTCCTTAGGACTATCTTAAGTGTTCCATATTTCCCATTAAAACCTGATTGGGCTCCTCTATAATAAAAATGTCTCTGATGACACCAGCTGACAAGTTACTGTATGACTATCTTGTCAACTAATTAGTGGGGGTGGAGTGCTGGTGCTTTGGCAACATGTCCCACAACTTGTTTTTTATTTCCTCATTGTCAAGACACATCAGCATTAGCACCAAAGAGCCCCCACGCTACACCAGACAACAAGATGGCAAGGATGCACCCAACAATAGAGATAGAAAACATTGGCGCAACATTTGTTGTTGCTGTGTCCTGACTGTACGTTATTGAGGGCAACTCGGTGATTCGGGGTCGGGGCAAACATTTGTTGGATTATTCGATTATTCACGCTGCCAGATGTCAACAAAGATACACAAGCAAATTAAACAAACAAAAAAAAAGAAAAACAGATTGGAGATGGTTTGAATTTGGCTGAGAAGGACAGCAAAAATAGAGACTGTGAAGGGAGGGGTGTGGTCTGCTGCTCTAGATAGATAGATAGATAGATAGATAGATAGATAGATAGATAGATAGATAGATAGATAGACAGATAGATAGATAGATAGATAGATAGATAGATAGACAGACAGACAGATAGATAGACAGATAGATAGACAGACAGACAGACACTTTCGTTATCTCATTGATGATATTGGCTTTCCCCATGGTTTAAAGGCTTAGAAACCCATGCATTAACCAGTGGTTAATGCATGGAACCGCTGGATCTCAACGCAGGGCCCAAGGGCAGCCAGGGGTCCTTCAAGAGGTTCCAGGCTGTCACCAGCATAATGATTAAGAGTTCATCTGTACGTTATTTCATTTACAACATGTTAGCAACTTTAGAAAATTAACTGTTGACTGTTTTCATCCTAGCTGCAGTGTCATCTCACTAACTAAAGTATGGACAAGTATGGAAGTTTGAACATAATCATATATAACAATTTAAAAAATTCTCAAATTGGGTCCGTGCCCTATTCCATATCAAACGAAGGCTGATTGAGGGAGGATATTGAGGGAAAAGTTTGAGAATCACTGCAGTGCACCATCAACCCTTTGGAAACAAAGATGTATAGAAACACAAGACAAAACTTAAAAAAAAAGACTGCGACCCCACTAGTGAGATCAACGGTACTTTAACCCTAAGAGAATTTGGTCCATTATCTGTGAAGTCAATTCCCTATCACTGTTTGCACACACCTGGAGTTATTGCGGATAACTCTGGAATCACACAGTCTAACCCTTCATTGCATAAACACAAAGGAAGATGAGGGAGTTGCTTCAATTGGACTCTAGCCACCACTCCCCCCCTATTATCCCTTCCTGTGCTGTTTCATCATGATTTCAACATCATCATCATCCGACGATGAAGGTCCCATCGAAGGTGGTGGGTTTTATTTGATCTGGGTGTTAGGAAAATGTGCCACTCTATTTCATCATCCTGTAAACCCCCGGTGACAGTCCACAGAGGAATACTTTATAAAAATTCATTAAGTGTAATTAATATGATCATAAATCAGACTTTGGGCACCGGGTACCCTGGCAACATTGGGAATATATCACCTCCGGAGAAGCATCATGGTTGCAATGGTTGGGACGTACGGGACAGTTTGTATGCTCTTCATTAGTTGAGCAAAAACTGTTAAAATGATATCACAATACAATGAAGACACAATATGTTTTTCACATGTTGACATGTTGCCTCGAATAGATGTAATATTATCTTATCACTGTGATAAAACTTAATTCCAACACATTGAAATGAAGGTCAATACATTCTTATTACAGAAATCTGTGTTGAAATCTTGTTTTTCCTTCCTTGCTGAAAATGGGCATTAACTATTGAGGGGGAAGTGGAAGTTCTGACTCCCATTTCAAACGAGATTGAAAAAAAGCCAAGCAGAAAAAAAGGAAAATGATCAAAAATGCTCAAACCGCCAATCTCTGCTCTCCTCCGGGTCCCCTAAAGAGGTATTAAAAAATCATGGTATGGAAAAATCATGAGCCGACTCGTGATTTTATTCCCCGACCGGTATCACTATTAAGCATCCTATAAATGTGACAAAAGTTTCAGTCATTTCCTTGTTTTTGTTTTTGTTTCGTTTTCCTTTTTTTTTATTTAATCAACATGAAATATATACATTTTTGAGATTTTATTAATAACACAATATATATTTTTTAATTGACTTTTGATGGGTTTTTTTTAATGTTATTTTAGACATTATTCGATTTTATTTCTTATTTTTTCATTTCTCTTTCATGCATCACACTTTTTTAATTTTTTAACATTATTAGACTTTCTTTTATAAAGTATACTCTTTTGTTTTCTATTTTATACATCATTAGGCTAATTTCTTTCTAAATAGAATAGACATTCTTTGTATTATTTGATTTTATTTGATACATTTTGAGACTGCATTTTTTAATAAAATGAACTACAGTGGTACCTTGAGTTACGAGTGCACTAACATACGAGTTTTCCGAGTTACTAGCCGTCCTTCTATAGATTTTTTTTTATTGATTTGCGAACATAAATGTGAGTTTCGAGGAGCGAGCTTCAGCTACGCCGCCGCTAGTTGGCGTGGCGAGCGAATGCGGCCAGCATCCCACGTCTCACTCCTTCACTTCACGACGTTACCTGAGCGTGGAAGCATCTCTGTTGTGTTTTGCGCTCGTGTTTTGTGCTTTTTGTGCAGTTATTTTTCGAACCATGGGTCGGAAGAAGAAGCGGATGATGTCCATTGACATGAGCGAGGTGTGCGTGTGATGGAATTGGTGAATTTTTTCAAGTTAAGGGAAAGTGAAGTGAAAAAAAAAATTAAATAAATTGCAGCAATTAAGTTCAGCAATAAAGTGTAGCAACAAACAAAACCGACCGAAAAAGCACGAAACGAAATTAACTCCTCCAACCTCCTCCCCCTACCTCCTCCTAAATACATTTTTCTTATTTAAAAACACTTAACAAAAAAAAATTGGGGTGTTTTTTTGGGGGCTGGAACGGATTAATGGCATTTCAATTAATCTCAATGGGGAAAATTGATTTGCTATACGAGCAGATTGAATTACGAGCTCTGTCACGGAACAAATTAAACTCGTAAGTCAAAGTACCACTGTATTTGTTTCCTTTTTACATTCTTTGCTTGGTTGTTTGCTTATGTCTATATGCTCTTCTTTCCATGTAAGGGTTTTTGGGAATCGTACACGTACACACACATACACACACACACAGAAGTAACAGCACATACGTGGTGTGTCCTCTAGTGATGGAGTGTTTCAAAGATCACTCCATTAGACCTGAAACGGGGCTAGTTTTCCTCCTCTCTTTAGTCCCTCTCCACCTAACGTTTCATCCCCACACAAAGGTGGATGTGCCGTGATCAAACCCTCCTACAAACCCCACCCTCAGGGGCAAACCTCGAAAAAATCCGGCGTCTGATCCGAACGCGCCGTAGAGTTTAGTTAACTTGTACCTAAAAACTTTCTTAGGGACCGAATTAAACTCTGGGATCAAAATGCGGCGTCCCAGGGAATGTGGTGAATAGTTTCTGCCTATTTAGTTTTGAGGGGGAGAGCTGAGAGGAGAGGAGCTGAATGGAGAGCCGGGTAATGGAGGGGATCAGAAAAGAGAAAGGGGGGAGAGCTGGATTTACAGATTTGAGCTCATTAGTAAGCACAGCAGATTCACCCGACTCCCGCTAAATGTATTGTCTTACGATGGAGAGACACACATACACAAACAGTATGATGGTGACCCCCCATTGAGAGCCGAAAATCTATTAAACTGTGAACAAATTGAGCTTGTGAGTGTGCGTGTGACTGTGTCTGTTTGTTTGTCAAATTATTATATATATATTTTTTTTTTTTTTCAATTTTGGAGCTGTGAAGGACTGGGTAAGTAGGAACAAGGACACAAAGGTTGGATATAAAAAGATTAGAAGTTTTATTTACCCAAAGAAACAAAGTTTAACAAACCAGAAGTTCTGCATTGAATTTAAAGGTAGAAGTACAGAACATTATTGTTCTTGGGTACAAAAATAGTAAAAAATATAAACTAAACAATCTAAGGTAACATAATAATGAACAGAAAACCAACACAACAAACTCACAAATGAACATGAAAGAGGAATTAATTAATAAAGATTAGAAACCAAAGTAACTCATCACAAGATTCAACATACTCAACTCAACAACTTATTTGACTGACTTAATTGTTATAGGCCAATCTTTTGGTCCTATTTGGTCCAATGCAGTCCAATCTTTTGGTCCGGTGTGGTGCAAACCTTTGATTCAATTCAGTCCAACGTTTTGGTCTAATTTGGTCCAATTCTATCCAAATATTTGGTCCTACTTGGTCCAATTATTTCCAGACTTTTGTTCCTATTTGGACTAATTCTTTCCAAACGTTTGCCATATTATGTCCAATTGGTTCCACACTTTTGGTGGTATTTGTTCCAAACTTTTGACCCAATATGGTCCAATTCATAGCAAACTTTTGGTCTTGTTCAGTCCCTATTTCTACCGACCCTAACTGGTCAAAGCTATCATTCGTCCACCCCGTTGCATGTAGTGGTGGACATTCTAGTGGATGTGAAAAATATATCAATGTAAAGTAAAATAATCGATAAAATGTTAAATCATATTGACTAACATGCCAAAACTCAAATTGGAAACATAATATCAATAACGCTGTGGTGTGGGGTTGGTGTGGTTTAAGCAGCCACATCTGTCTTGGGTCAAGGTGATTGGGCCCGGGATCTGGGTGGCTGCTTAAACCACACCACCCCAGCACCACAATCACTAATAAAGATAATAGTATGTTGTTTCAAGCAGTTGAACAATCAAAGGTGTCTTGCCGTTAAATTAATCAGTCAATCAACCAATCATAAAATGAATCAAAATACAGGTAAGAATTTTGTCCGTTGCCATGCCTAGTTTCAAAACAGTAGTTAATTCATTCAGACCCTTTATACATTAATCATAAAGGCCAGTTTCCTCATGGACCAGCATTTGCATTGTCATCCTTCCATCTTTCTATTGGACGGAGGGTCGGATGCTACAATAACACCGCCCAACCGGTGAGGAATTTAATAAAGTTAATAACGCCAAGGCTTCTTGCACTCGGAAATGAGGGGCGAAGGCTGACTGCTGGTAAAAAAAACAAAAAAACAACACAACATAAAACACAAAACACAGTGAATGTGTTTTAATGAGCCTGGAGTCCTCGGAGAATAGGATAACCTTCTTTAATGTAGCGGCAGATAGAAATGAAATAAATACAGATTTGGCTTCAAAAAATAATCTCGTGTAAAAGCCAAGTAGATTTTAAGTCGTAATTTCACTTGGACCTTACGGTGGAGAGGAGAAAGAAGGACATATTTTCTTGGACAGCTTTTTGTTATTATTTAAATATATATATACTTTGAAATATGACAGCTTTGCACATGATTAGAAGCCCGTGGTTCCTCAAGTGAACTCTCCTTGAATCTGCTCGAGCAGCTTTCTTATCATTCAAAAGTCAACCCTGACACTTTCTTCATACCGTCTCCAAGTGGAAATTGTCTGGCTTTCGATGGCTTCAAACTTACAATTCCATTATTTTTTTTTTAATTTCTTACTTAGAGGTTGTCTGCACCAGTCACCCTAATTGACCTTAAATTCTTCCCGCTTTACGACTGGAAAAGTGCTTTTCTCACCTTTGCGGCTGTCAATCATGATTGATAATTGAATTCGCCCAATATTCAAGGATTCAATGTCTCTATAGCTCATAGAAATATAGCCAGACATTATTTTTTTTTGTCTCTGAGAGGTTATAGATATTACATCTCTGAGAAACTAACTTCACTGGTAAATGCGCTATTGGTGATGCAGCACTCACAAACAGTTCGTTCATACCGAAGAATCGTTTAAATTAAAGAGTTGGGTGTCACTCCGGCAAAAGAGTTGCTTCATTTTTTTTTTTCTTTGTTCGTGAGTCGGTAACTGCAGGCAGATACACAGGCGCTCATTGCGTTTATATTCATGTCACACTGACCAATTCATATTCAATGTGACCGCTTTACGCAAAGTAAGTAGTTGTAACCAAATTAATATATGCTCGTGAGAATTCCCCTGTATCACACCAACTCCGAATGCACAAGTCGGAAAGTTTAACAAATATTTTCGCTCTCTCAATTGTCAAGAGCGGAATCTCCAAAAATACCCAAACTTTTCATCACTAGATACTATGTACAGGCGTTAGTTAACTTTCAAGGTAGAATCATGAAACAGATTTTTTATGTGTTGACTTGAGAGTGTTGTGTGCTGGAGTGATGACTAGATAATATACCAAAATATACAAGTACATGTTGGAAAATGTTACGAAGGCAACTTTTGAAGTATATACTGTATGTATACATGTATTTTTTCTTTGTTTTTGTTTTTATCCAGTGAGAATGTTCTGGTTTTCTGAAGCATTTAAAGGTGTTTTTGACAACCTGAGAATATATAAGACCTCAGGACACTCCCTTATGTCTGGTGCCCCCCAAATGGGGGACTGGGCCCCAGGTTGGGAACCACTGCCTTAGAGGATTCCTTGTCATTCAAAACTCCGACACCAAGTGATGGAAGGTTTGGCTCTTTTTTTGGTATTCAGTTCATGACAACGCCCTCAGTAAAAAAAGAGTGGTTTGCTTTTTCGACGCTTGGTTTGTTTGATTCAGTTGGTGTAACGCACGGTGACCGGGGGAGGACTTCCTGAACGATGAACAAGAGTCAGAAGAGTCGGTTCAGAGTAAGGAATACTCAAAGGAATCATTTTATTCTTTCAAAATAATTTATTTAGGCACAAGATTGCAATGTGACTGTGGATCCCAAGAATGATTTACTTTTTTACATTAAAAGTAAATCATTCATTTACATTAAAAAAAATGTAAATGTTATGTGAAAGTGTGACATTCAATATAAATTATGCCAAATGTTTTGGCGGTTTTTAAGCATTTCCATTTTGAATCCATTCCTGGAGTTACTTCAGACTCCTGAGTCATTTAAAGTATTTGTTTGTGACGAACAAATAACTTGCGAGTCTTGCATCACTAATAGACACTCACACCAGCTCCGTTCGTTTATCCTGCACTCCTCTCGCCCTGTCCTCTCCCTCCTCCCTCTACTCGTTCTTGCATCTGTACCTGGATGAAGGAAGGTAGAAAGGAAGGAGCGGAGGAAGGGGTGGAAGGAGGTTGGACCAAGATGAAGGGAGGAAAGCCAGAGAAAAAACAAGGAGGAGAGGGGTGGAAGACTGCGACCCAAATAGCCACCGATCGATATAGCCCCACGCCTGGCAAGGCCCAGGCGCATACCGAAAGCAGCAGCATCAACCAGGAGAAAGTTTTCACAAAGAAATAAAGAGAGAGCGAGAGAGAGAGATAGAGAGAGAGAGAGAGAGAGAGAGAGAGAGAGAGAGCAGCTTTGGCGCTCACCAAAACAGGAGGCCAGAGGTCACCAGAGAAGAAGAGAGAGGGAAGAGAGTGGGAGAATGAAAGAGCCGAACATTTTGAAACGTGCTGAAAACGAAGCGGGCGAGATGAAATCAACCAGAGAGCTAAGGAAAAACGGCACGTACATATACTGAATATATATATATATACACACACACACGAGTAATACTTTACAAAGACAGAGGCATCTAGGTCCAAACAGCAATTGCGATGCTCAGTCGATATCCTGCCTCTATTGTAGTGCTTCCGATTCAGCCGAGGGGCTTGTGTTCTTTTAAACAGTGTGAACGCGATGTGAATCGATGGCGCTCGTTGGGATGTTTATTTCATCCCTTTCCCGCATGAGATCAATGATGGAAAATAAATAAACAACTAAATAAATAAATAAATAAACGAATAAATAAATACAGGGGGAAAAAAAAAAAAAAGGTCTGATGTCTGTTCATGACTTGTTCAGGCCCCAGAGGTCGTGGTGTTGCTCCGCGTTCATATCGTGAAAGGCTAATTGGCGCGACCGGTCCTTGTTGACTCACTGGACGGCTGCTGGGTCGAACAGGGGCCACTGACCCTCAACCCCCCCCACCCCTGCTCGCCATACATTCCCAGGGATGAGAATAGATTTCTGTTTGGCTGCTTTGTCAGGGAATGGCTCGTATGTCGGGGTTGGTACGCGAATGAACACTGAAAACATGTCAATACGGATGAAGAAGCGTCCCCGCCACATCCAAGAAAGTGACGGAGAAACCAAAGAAACGGATCAATCAAAACCCCCCTAGTGACCATCCATGGATCGGGAAAGCGTACTTTCGAGAAAATATGGTGGAAAAAAATGCACGTTTCGAATTGAATCCTGGTATTTGTTTACTGTGCTTCAGATTGCCACTTTTAACCATTTTAACCGCGAGACCTGATTCGAGATGGTGTTACCTAGGCCCTACCCCAAAAACATGTGGGCAGAGAGGTGGGTGTGTGTGAACAATGCCTATAATTGATTTTGCCTTCCCAACGCCCAACCCGCCACAAAAAAAGAAGAGTGTGTTGAAAATAGAGAGAGAGAGAGAGAGAGAGAGAGAGAGAGAGTGCCACGCGGTCCCTCGGAACAAACGTGATATGAAGGAAGTAGAAGTTGTAAAATGTTTCGGTCACAGTGATAGGACATGACAGGAGTTGGCTCAGGCGGGTGACCTTTAAAGTCTGGTAAGGAAAACTACCCCTCTCCATATTTAAAAACCCTGCTTGCCATGATTTAATGATAGGATGGTGCGTGTGTGTGTGTGTGTGTGTGTGTGTGTGTTTGTGCGTGCATCTGTGATGGTGTACTTGACTTTTGGCTGTGATGATGTATTTGTTTGTGTCTGCATCTGCACCTTATTCTAATTACCTGTGCAATTACCAATTCACGACTCACGAACGATTCGTTCGCAGCAAACTAATCCCTTAATTGATTCAGGAGTCACGCAAAGGTGTTGTTTTTTTCGGGACTCTATAACTGTAGCAAGTCACGCAGCCTGAAATGAGACTCGCTGAATCTCGATCTGCAAAACGAAAAGAGGCGAGAGTTGAGAGTTGCTCAGTTTGCGACTGAGCTCGGTGAGTGGACGACAGAAAGAGCGAGTCAATGAATCTTCTACTTGTGAACACAAAATAAGACTAGAGGATTGCATTTATTTGATCATTTAGACGGAATGAAATGACTCCTGTGAGGATTCCGTTTGCCCCACTCAGGGCTCAATCGACTCTTCTTACTCTCGTTCGACCCATGAATCCAATGAACAAAGAGTCAGAAAAAAAAATGAATCATTTTACTGAGTCACTTGAAAAGAGACAAATCTCTGTAAAGACCTGTATCTCTATGGCAATGCTTACATATTTTATATGTATGTGCGTGTGCATGCACATGTCTGGGCTTGAGTTCCCTCAAGGCTTGAGGTCGCTCTCTTTTTGTAACTTACTCTGGCCATTCTAGAGAACATTCAGAGTGCTTTGCCATGAATGGGTCATTTTGAAGCCGTTCAAAAAGCTTAACCCGGAAGTGTTCCGGTCTCGAAGTTTCCCCTGAGTGTGTCGTCTATTGTTCCATCTGTCGGATCAAGATGTCCAGAAAGCTGCCCCTCATTGGTTCTTTACTCTACTGATCCTTCATCAGAGGACTACCACCAGAAGCAGAAAGGAAGATGGGTTCACAGGCTCTTTTTCCCTTACTGTCCTCATATTTTAAAGCTTTTGGGGGGATCGTCAAGCTCATTTTACTTTCA
This sequence comes from Zeus faber, assembly GCF_960531495.2. Lineage (NCBI taxonomy): Eukaryota > Metazoa > Chordata > Actinopteri > Zeiformes > Zeidae > Zeus > Zeus faber. The sequence goes on along the minus strand of NC_137199.1, from coordinate 8,924,062 downwards.
AACCTGAACAATATATCTCACATCTCCATTTCGTAGCATTTAGGGGAGTACGAGGCGGTGAATTTAGGTCTGGAGTCCTTCCAGACCCCACTTTGCTCACCTGCCCCAAAACATTATGACTTGTGAATATGCTTCTCTCTGTCTCAACATTAAAAGTTCAAGGTTATGAAAACTATTCCAAGCATATAGGCTACGTTTATATTGGTTTGCACAGACAGTGATGTTGGAAATTTGAACTGTAAAGATCATCAAATAGTCTCAAGGCTAAAAATGGGCCTGGAAAGTATGCCTCCTGGTACTAGCCCCTGCGCTACCCAACCACTTCTATGAAACCAAATCAAAAGACCAGCAACGAACAGAAATCATAAAAGTTGTTTTTTTAATGTTATGGACACGAATGGGACCCAAATGCAAGACACAGACTCAGAGTATGCAAAAGGGAAACACTCATTTTTAGGGTAGGATCCTTGCGTGGAGGTGGAGTATGGGGGAAAAGTGATCCGGGTGTAGCAGATGGGAAGACGGGGGGACGGAGGTGCGGAGCCGGTAGGTGGCGTGGTGGCGGCGCGGCGATTGAAAAGCAGGCAGGACAGCAGGCAGGAAGGGGAGATCCTGGGGGCAGGGAGATGCCGTTTAGCGGAGCACTGACAGGACACGAGGAATCCAACAGAACCCGGCTCTAGGTTGGGCTGCCGTGCAGTGCCACGGAGGTGAAACAACAATCCGGCGATGAGTGGGTGAAAAGCCCGAGTTCTTATCCTTTAGTGATGGCGAGGCGTAGATTGTCCGCAGGTGTGGAGCCAGGAGCCGAGAGAGTGGAACGGAATAAACACTGCAGGGCCGTCGGCTCTACATTAAGGGCGGTATTCCCATCTGGACTGTACATTATGTGTCCATTTTTTCGCTTGGGTTGACATTTCTACATTTCTCCCAGAGACAATGGAACATTGCAGAGCAAGAGACGGCTTTTTGGGAAACCGGACCCCAACGTAATTCCAGGGATGTCGGCAGGTGGAGAAAATGCCGACTGTCTTATTTTACAGTCTGGACAGCAAACTGAAGTGGCGGTGAGTGTCATCGCTGGGTTTATTACACAACTCAATCTGGGCTCTAGCTCTGGCTTCAATCCTCTCATTTAATGATTTGACGGTGAAGAACCTCGCCTTTGTGCGCTCGGGAGGAAATCAATCAAAAGAGGATGACAGCGGGCCGACGGAGAATATTAAACACTGACCGGGCAAACTTTTTCAAATGCGGTCATGCCCAAAAGCTTGTCCAGCAAAAACAAACAAGCAATGGATCTAATATAGGCATTGTTTTGGCAGCAGCTTTCTATCTAATGGAATTACTTAAAGAGAGGGCGTTTCATTTGTTCTTGCCATTGACACGGCTTCAGAAGTAAAACCGTCGGGCGTCATACTGGAACCGCCCTCGTTGCCAAACAATGTGCAGAACAATTTAGTGGCAGTTTGAATGTTTTCCCTGAGGGTCCTTTTGAGTCAGCACTGTATATCCAAATGAGTGTGAATTGAAATGAAATGAGTTTCAAGTTTTTTACCCCTTTGAATGAAAAGTCTCCAGTGTTAGGTACCATACCATCCTGTGTCTTTGTCACCATTCATACCGGTTTAAAATTGACTTTCAGACAGTTTACTAGTCAGCACTTATAGTTTACATTTCCCGATGATTTTCCTGATGATATCCCATATTTTTAGATTTCTTAAAGATGTCGTATAATGCTTCTTTTTACACAAGTTAATATAGGTCTCTGAGGTCCCCAAAACATGTTTTCGAACACACGTTATTTTGCTGAAAATATCACTCCGATTATTATGCATTCCAGCCATCCTAAAACAGCCTCTAATCCATCGATTTCCTGACGCTCAGTTTATATGGGAGGAGCAACCCTCCTGAGGCCCCAAGTTCTGTCTTTCGCTGATTTCGCCTTATCAGTTTGTCAAAATCTGTTTCTGAAAAAAATTGAGGTGAGAAATAATCAATCCAGTTGCTGAATCTTCACTCCTATTAGATCTACAAGGCCTCGCTTAAAAGTTTGTTCCGACTTTCACCGCGGTGTCCGGAGCAGCGCGGAGCTTGGAGGGACACGATGGGACACGGTGGGGCTAGGGGCTTTTTTGTTTCATTCAATTGCGGAAACGTGGAGAAAGTCAAATAAAATTAATTCATTTCCGGTTGTGTTTGGAGAAACGCGGAGGGGATCGCGTGCCGCAGCCTACAGTACGGTCAACCGACCACGGACACACACACACACACACACACACACACACACACACACACACACACACACACACAGAAAGAAACACAGAGCAAATACTTACATTTCTGCAGTTTTGTCACGAACAGTGGGTATTAATTCCTCTTTATTTAAAAGATTTGTGCTGGTCTGTAAGCCAACAATGGAGCACTTTCCATGCTTAGCTCTTGTCTTCGATGCTCGTGCCGTTGTGCGCAAGCCGTGGGTGGAGTTACTCAGATGGCTCTCATTTGAATAATGACCTTGGTGATGTGTGTCAGGGCAGCAAAGCTGAACGGCTCGTTTCACCACATGTTTTCTGAAAGAGACAGCGCACAGTGAGCTGACTGAGTTGTCTTTTTTCACGGTCTGTGCTAGTGGGTGCATCAGAGACCCAAATGTAGGTGCACAAGCACCAAGAGGAGTGAGATTTGCATAATTGCTCCCGTTTAGATTGTCAAAGTTACTTTCTTTTACGGTATTTTGTATTTCACGCTTCCGCTTCTTTATAGAGAATCATTTTAATTTCAGCTGTTCCAATACTTCAAACAGAACGTTAAGCGTACAAGAAAAAACAGCTCTTAATTTGAGTTGCGGCAAAGTGAAAAACTCACACAAAAACAGAACCTGGATTCATTTTCATCAATAATATCATACATAACATATATATGCATATATACTTCCTCAATAAATATACATACATAATACCCCATACTGTATATATTAGGTCGTAGTGCGCCACCTGGCAGGGGGCATTTCCTGTTCCTGTCCTGACTTGACTTCACCTGTCCCATTCCTAATCCATTCTTTTCATTTTCTTAATCGTGTTGGAGTGATTAATGGGAGGGCTTGGCAACCTATTAGGCTTATCTGAAGCACCATCGATCGAGATGAAGCACAAGTCGGTTTCTGACCATCCGATAAGAAAAAAACAACACGATAAAATGCGACGAAAAGGAAGTCAAAAGAGGCAGGCCTCAGGCGAGGGAGGTGCAGAATCGGCCTTGTTTCCCCCTTCTTAAACGTCGTCCTCCGAGCTAATTGGTGGAATGAATCCAAATACCCCCCCCCTGTTTCTTGTTTTCTCTCCTTCTTCCTTTATCCAGCCCAGATGAGCTTGTGTGAAGTAATTAACGAGAGGTCTTGTCCGCTGATTAAGTTTAGCTGAAGCGTAGTAAAGTGGGTGGACAGGCGCGCCGGCTCTTTTGCAGCTGCTCCTTTTCCCATTCCGGGGCTAACTTGAAAAACGCCGCTCACCCCCAGCGTCAAACCGACCTTTAGTCCCAACGCGCCGGTGCACTCCAACACACATTAAAACGTCTACACATGCACACACACACACACACATACACCGCCCCCTACCACCACACACACCCACACACACCCACCCAACCACACACACACACACACACACACACAAATACACACACATCCAACTACACACACACACACACACACACACACACACACACACACACACACCCCCGCACACATGGGTGTCCACTTACACACGGGAGATTACGATTTAGCGCTGAGGTTGATAAACACATTGAGCGTCTTTAAATTGTTTCTTCTTTTGTTCAATGACTAACCAGGTTGCTAATTTGGTGTGACATAATTAATTACAGCCAATTAGTTAAAGCAGATGGAAGTGGAAATAGGAGCGAGGATCATTAACTTGTCTGGAGGCTGGATCCGGCGACCGAGTGGCCACGGACGAGTTTGGGGAAAAAAAATGGAAGGGTTTGTAGAGCGAGATATAAAATTGTTCTTGGAGTCTTAAACACATGGAGGAAAGTTGTAATCTCAACTCCCGTACAGACAGGGAGCGTGATTAATGCATCGATATGAGTCAGTCGTGAAACAATGTATTCATCACACTTTCTTTTTTTTCGGCTCTTTGGTGCTAGTGTGATTAATGCATTATTCTGTGTGTGGCTCATTATCTCATATCTTTAAAAGGGAATACCATCCATGTTCAGCATTGGCCATGCTCCTTAGAGAGCCTCATAGAGATTAATGGAGAATCTCAATTCCATTCCAAACAATGTAACTTGAAGATGAAACTTAAGCTTGTTAATTTCTTTTTTGCCTTCATTTAACTTACACTTAATCTTCAGTAATCATGTTTTTTAAAGTTGTTGTCTCTTTGTTAATTGTATGTAAATAAATGCGTAATAATACATATCTACATTCTAAATAAGAGCCATTTATTGACATGTATGTATGTATGCTGAAATACAATACAAATGAGAGTGAATTTGCCTCAACTGATTGAAATGTACCAAATTCCCATGTAATGCATTGGAAAATTTCAAGCATTGTCTTTAAAATCCCGTTGGCATTTTGATGGAAACCTGCGATTGTGGAATTGTATGCTTTTGCAAAACGATAACAGACATAAATGTAGCAGCGACTGTGGAATGAACGTAAAACAGCAGGGAGTGCAATAGCACGTTTAAGTCTTTAAGGCTCATTTATTTTTCATTTATTTTCAGGTTTATTGATCTGTGTTTTTTGTTCATTGTTATTTTTCAGGGTCATTATACATTACAAATTCTTCTTGTTTCTCCATTATTTTGTTTATTTGCATTGTTTTGTGTTAATTTTTTGGTTGAGATTTATGTTTATCATTATTTTAATTGTATATTGCCCAATTACAATATAAATTGCAAAATTGTATTGGTTATTGTTTTCTGTATTGTTTTTTAATTATTTTTATTATTAAATGTGTTTATTGTATATTTTAAATGATCGATCTATCTCTATCTATCTATCTATCATCTATCTATCTATCTATCTATCTATCTATCTATCTATCTATCTATCTATCTATCTATCTATCTATCTATCTAATTATCCATCTATCCATCTATCTATCTATCTGTCTGTCTGTCTGTCTGTCTGTCTTTTGTGTTCTTCGCACATAACTGAAGAGAACATTTTGTTCCTCGAAAAATGGGTGTCTGGGAAAAAAATAAAGAAAAACAACCACACCACGTTGTCACGCTACTCAAAACACACTGGTTTTTGGATGTCTTGTTCCTGCAGCAGTGGCTTATGATGGGACAATGTACCTGGAACACGTCCATTATCGTCAACATCCTCAACTCTTCAGCTTTTTCTCTAAAAAGGCCAATTCCGCGATGCCTCATACAGAGTGACATCGAAAATGGTGTTGTTCAGTTTGTGATGGCAATTTATTCGTGCAGATGACAATCAAAGTCCGGCGTAACCAATCGCAGATGTCTTCAAGGCTTCCCAAGAGCGTTTCGGATAATATCACGGAACTCTGGATTCTACAACGTTCTGTATCCATATTTACTATTAAAAGACTCAAGGGCTCACAGGCTTGGGCTCACACACTTCTACTGATGGATTGAATGTCGAGAGGGTATTTTGGGGAAAATATTTATCTTCTGATTCATGAGGCTAAAATTAGGGTTTAGAGTTGGGTTATGTACGTGTCTGTTAAAATTGATGATTTTCGAATGTTTTCACTATCCCTTTTACAGTCTGTCACCCTGTGTGATCTGATTTAGACTCAACTGGCTCTGCTGACTCATTTAACAATTTGAGTGATGGCGTCACTGAAAATTCCAAGAAAATTCCAGACGTTGTATCGTTAGTCTGCATGTTACACAAAAAATAATAAGTCGATAATATTATAAGAAAAGTGGTGCCAGATTGTCCTTGTGTAATTTGTGACTAGGATTAACTGACACTGTCATGAACTGAAAAAGAAGAAAAAAAAGTTTTACTCACTGTTAACTTCTGTTTATAGATGTGCACACACACATATATATATATATATATATATATATATATATATATATATATATATATATATATATATATATTTATATATAAACTGTATATATTTTGTATATATATATATATATTTTTTTTTTACTTTTTAGTATTAGGATACTGATTAGTATCATAGTAAGTATCAATTTGTATCAATTTGCAGACAATCAAACATTGACACGATTTAAAATGTTAATCTCAGGAATGAAGATACGGGAGAGTAGAAGCGGCACTCAAAATAATACAGCTGTCTTTCGAGAATAAACTTGGATTTCTGACTTTAAACTGGGAATTCCGAGTTTAAAGTGGAAGTTTCGAGAATAAAGTCAGCGATTCAGTTTACACCATCACCCCATCTCCACGCCCCTCCCAGACATACTCGGTTCCCTTCGCTCCATTGATGGAGCCGGGACAGAGGCCCCCGTCCAGGACATTGCATGCCGCCCGGGAGCCGGGCACACAAACTTCCTAATTATGCTCTACGTCCTCAGTCCCCACACTCAAAACATTCTCTCTCGCTCTTACTGCTCTGGGGACCCGAGCAGTAAGAGCACCCACGAGCACCAAGAGCACCCACGTCTCTATAATGACTAGGGATGGCTCGATATAACTTTTTCATGTCCGATACCGATATCGATACCACAACGCTTAGTATCTGCCGATACCAATACCATCCGATACCGATCTTTTCCCTCTCTAATACAACAACGCTGTTAATAATATATCTGTTTGGATGCACTTTGTTTCATCTAGCCATCTAAAAATCATCATGCTTCAACTGTGAAACAACTATTCTACTTTCCTAAAGAAAGAAATACATAGCCCACAACATGATTCAGTCATGCAGAGTCAGAGCACCTATCTTCCCATTCATCTTCTGGTCTTCTGGGACCTGAAACTCATACGTCTTTGTGGATGGGAACACAGGAGATGTGAATTCTGTCACTTCCACTGCTGTTCTAAACATACAATGCTGCAGTTCTAAACACCCAATATGGATCAAGTTCACTGTAGAATTTCCATTAAATGCTGTATCTTACCAATAATACCAATAATGTTTTAATATTTGTTGTTTTTTATAGCCATAATCTTTTATATAAGCAAATAGTATAATTTATACAACCCAAAAAGGATGATTAAAACACTGAGAATTTTTAATTATTTTTATAACTTTTATATTTTTTAAGTTTCTTTATTTAACTATTTTATGTAAGGCACTTTGTTTTGCCTCTCCCTCTCTCTCTCTCTCTCTCTCTCTCTCTCTCTTGTGCCCTCTCTCTGGGGTGTGTGTGTGTGTGGTGGTATCTACAAAGTGAGTGACTTTGAAACTTTTCCATCATTCTTTATGTTTATGTTTATATAGAATCAATCCCAAGTATCTGATCGGCACATGGGCTGACAATTTTATAAATGAACGGGGAAACCCCTGATATCACCACCCTGGTGGACGGTAGCGCCAGCGGTGACACATGCACAGAAAGAGTGTCCACCGAGATGTGGCTATCCACCAGTCGGCCACGTAGTGCTCCTCATTGAGGAGCACCACTGTGGTGTGGGGATGGTGTGGTTTGAGCAGCCACACCTGACCTGGATCTAGGTACTTGGTGGATTCAGGATCAGAGTGGCTGCATACCGGTTGCTTGTTGGTTGGTCTAATGTGCAACAGGGTAAAACCCCCATCACCACACTCACTCAGGAGAGGAGCCCCTGTCATGACACATGTCTATCTGCTTATTCCAACTAGCCCACTCTCAATAATAAACGGGTGTCTACAATCCCGTCTTCTGTGTCTCTGTGCCGGAGGTCCCACTCATGCAACCCACTCCACATTCGCACCTAGATGCGACGGCACGTGGACTCTGTGGGCGAGAGACAGAGTCAGCCTCGGGCTGAACACCATAACGGCAATACCCGTCATGGCTGTATTCTCACAATGTATTTTGACTTCAATGTCAGAATTCTGACTTATTTCGGAAAACTTAATTTTGACTTACAGTCAGATTTCCAACTTTATTCTGGAACGGTTATTTCGGAATTTAGACTTTAAACTGGTAAATTCTGAGTCTATTCTCAAAACACGGGATTGTATATATTTTTGGTGGCCCTAACACTGTTCCGTATAATGATACGTTAAAACCTACTGATATTTTGAACACTGAACGTAAATATTGTTCATATTAAAACATGACAAGCAGCAGATATTTTGATAGAAACAGGGAGAGACAAATATGATTCATAGCACGAGACAACAGATGGAATGAGTTGGAAAGAAATATAAAATAAATAAATAAATGGAAAAATAAGAACATGTTGATGTTGACACTGATGTGGCCAGACAAACCAATGACTAAAACATAGTGCCCTTCTGGCCGTTCTGTTTTGTTTTTTTTCATGATCTGGCACGTTGCCGAACCACTCAAAGATGTTCTTCGCGGTTCCACCGACCGATGGGAGGCAAGCATGATTCTAATGCGAGCGAGGGACCATGTTACCAGGCTGATGCATAATCAATAGGACAAGCACTCTCCAAATAGGGTTTTAACTTTTATTGAGCCTGCTGAAGAACAAGCCCCCCCATGACCGCCTCAGCACCCCCAATGAAATGTATATCAATGTCACATTTATCTTCACCTAAAATTCATTTTGTTATTTTTTTATTCAAGTTTTGAGAGTACCAACTTCTGTCTAACATGTTGAAAGCAGCTGTAAAATCAATGAAGTTCTCTGAGGTTCTCCTAACGGAAACAAAAGCCTAACCGAACAATGACGCTTAAGTGATGTGGATGTTTTGGCAAATTTAGGTGAAGGGAGTGTTCTTCAAGGTGCCTTCAATATAGTAAACTGGTTAGCAAGGATGGGATCATGTTTACATTCTCTCAGCATGGTGTTCCCTCAACACAAATTTAGGCCCTATGTTCGCTCAACACTGTGTTCCCTACACATACACTTGGGCCTTACAGTAAGTTCCCTCAGCCCTATGTTCCCTCAACACAAATGTAGGTCCTACGTTGCCTCAACCCTGTGTTCCCTATACATACATTTAGCCCTAATGTTCCCTCAACCTTGTGTTACCTCAACACAAATGTAGGCCCTATGTTCCCTCAACCTTATGTTATCTCAACCCTATGTTTCCTTCTGTTCCCACAACATAAATTCAGGTCCTAAGTTCCCTCAAGACAAATAAGGCCCTATCTTCCCTCAACCCTATGTACCCTATACATAGATTTAGACCTTATGTTCCCTAAAGCTTATGATCCCTGAACACAAATGTTAGCCCTATGTTTCCTCAACCCTCTGTTCCCTCAATACAAATTAAGGAACTGTCTTCCCTCAACCCTTTGTACCCTAAAGATACGTAGATTTAGACCTTAAGTTCCTTCAACTTTATGTCCCGTCAACACAAATGTCGGCATTTTGTCCACTCAACATAAACTTTGGTGCTGTGTTACCTTAGCCACACCCCCCTTCGGCCAATCTGTGTGCAAAAGTTAATCAGTCATTCCTTACCTATGTCCTCAAAGTTTTGTGGTGTGATGAGAAGAAATTTGGGAAACTGGAGAATACTCTATTGAGGTAACATAGGGATGACCCCTTGCTACTTCCTTGTTTTCATTGTCAATAATTAATGAATTTGTGAATACTCACGTGGTACATTTCCACCTGCTCTATAATTTAGTCCAAGTACAATCTTCAGTACAAGTCTGTTTTTGTGAAAGCAATGGAAGTAAATAACATCTTTGTTCTCCACTGAAGCATATGGACAACACATGGACTCACAAAACACTGTCAAATGCTTCACAAACCACCTGTATTTCTTAAAAAAATATAACACAAATGAAAGGCGCTGATTACAAATTAATCCATACAATGATTTGATTCTTTACACAAGGGTCGTATTACTCAATACCTGATATAAATACCAGAACTGTCATTGTAGAGATGCAAAGTCACTCTTCCATTAGGGAGGTTGGAGGAAATTTCTTGTAAAGTGCTGACTTTGTAATGAAACACTTCTAAAGAGATTGCATTACATAGGCCATTTCTAGGAGGTATGCAATTGCCACCACCTTGGTTGTTTGTTCCTTTAAAAGCAAAGATATATCCAGGTACATCCTTCTGAGAGCCCATCAGCCAGAGATATACTTTATTGTTTACGCTCTATATTGTTTGCCTGGATTCTATGGATGTTTCGCTCATATTGCAGAGCCATGAGGTAGATGGAACCAGATTGGATCTGGTGTAGGTTTATAAGGGCATTGGCTGGTTTTGTGTGGCGTCCCCGTGTCCCGAAACCGCACGGGGTAACACACCGGGGAGTCGGGTTTTCTGGTGGAGCAATATCCTGCATGTGCTCATGTCCTATCAACTACATCTTCCCATTCAGTGGCTGCCATGCGCCGAAGAACAGGATTGACAGATAGCCATTGGGGGATTGCTTTATACACACACATACACACTTCGCCATATATGGAAACCCAGGTGCACAAACCAAAACACAAAAATGAACACAAACCTTTTGGATATATACATTCATACAAATATATGTAATATTATATAATATCTAATATATAAACCCCCTTACATACCTGGCTCTGGTACACACTGTGTGTACAGGTATTCAGATATTCAGTTAAATAAAAAATAGTTTTCTTATTAAATTAAGTTAATAGGGTCTTATTAAATTTTTGTTTATATATATGGATGGAAATGTATCCACTTTTCTATACAATTGACTGTGTTGAGTAATTTAAGCCAATTGACGCCATTCCCCTTGCCAGGAGAAATGCCGTTCTGTTTTTTCCTGTTGTGTCATTCAACGTCACGCACACACTGGAAAAGGAAGGTGGCATCGTTCCACTGTGATTGGGAATAAAACAATAGAGGAGAAAGAAACTAAAACAAAAAACAACAGAAAACTGTAAAAGTTGGATAAAAAGCATTTTTAGCCATTCAAAGGAATCGGATCGTTCGTGAATGACCCAACACTACAGTAGAAGCAGGGTGGAGAATCCATGTCCCCACCCACTCACCGGCAGCACCCGATGCGCGGTGCAGGCACGGAGCTGGAGTGGCTCGGAGCTCGGTGGGGGACGTGGGGGTTCTCCCCTGTGGTCTCCTTGGAGCGGTACCTACACTCAAATGACACAAACATTTAATAGTCCCCCATGCGGAAAAATCGTTCGTTTTTCTGATTAGTAACTTCTGATATTGATTTTTGATTATAAATGGAATATGAAATGATCGAATGATACAGGTATATTCCTATCTATTAATGTGGCAATGTCCGGAAGTTCAAAGCGTGTTGCATTACGCTGGTTAAGTGGCCAAAATTAGCGGGTCGACCAGGGCGTCCTGTTTACATCAGAGGCGATCTGAGCGGAGCCAATAAAAACTCTCTTGGGTCTATTGCAGGGTAATTTGACCCAGGACAGAAACCTGGGCTTTTCCTTTCCCACTGATGACTGGGTTTTTGGTGCACTGAGAAAGGAGTATAACACATACACATACAACACATGCAGCCCTGTAGAATTGGCCAAGAAATTAGGTTTGAAAATGGATTGTGTGTTGGTGTGTATCATTATAACTGTTGATGTGTTAAAGAGACAGAGAACATAAATCATAGTTCTGGAAAGTATGACAGATATTGATTTTAAGAGGTTTCTACAGCAGGGTTTGGGTGGGCCTCAATTTTTTTATTGGGACCAATCTCAACCAAAATCTGGGCAAGTCTGTGGATTGGTGTTTATATGGTATATGCAAATAAGAATGCTCAAAGCAATCAAGGATATTTCACTTCATATCTCGCCGTACAGGTTTGGTGTGTTTTAAAAAAAGAAAAAATCTAAATTGTAAATCCATGTATCAACTCTCGATCCCTGAGAAGAGCCAAGCAGGGAGTGGTATTGTGCAGCATTTATTAAGGATGAGGAATCACTTTCTATCTTTTGTGTTGGTCATGGTTCTGGAAGGTTGGAAAAGAGAATAAATCCCAGTTTTCTACAAACATAAATTATACACATAAGTTACATCTGACATATTTACTTCTGGTATGAGCATAGCCTCATGTCTAAAGATATAATTGAAGGAAAACTGCAATGGTTTGAGATTTTATGAAGATCAGTTTTTGACGGTTTTCGATTTTCCACCTTGGAGCCAATTGGAGCACCTCTAGTGGCCATTTTGTGATGTGATGTTCCCTTGTTAAGACACTGACACACTGCAGCCATTGAACTGCAACCATTGTTCAGCAATCTTGTATATTATATGTAACGGATACTGTGCAGCCAGCCATTATTGGAAATATTATATGCATATATTGCAAATAATGGCTGGCAAAATGGCTTGCAAAAAATAAACCCTTAACAGTGTGATCCATAGGGATCATCTTGTCAACTCTTCAAGACTTCCAATGGAATTTCTATGTCACAAGATTTTGTTGTTAGCTAGTGTTGGCATAAGCACGTAGGCAGAGTGAAACAAGGAATGTGAATACAGGCATGGAGAAGTGGTTTTCAATATTAAAAGCTCAGTGGTCATATTCTGAAATAATTGAACACTGATTACAGCTTTTAACCAGTCAGAATCGAATATTAAGAGCAGCCATGCAATCAATAAAAACACACAGGTGCTCTCTGTCCACCAACCCTACACTCGGCACCCCGCCGCTCTCTTCTTACTCAGCGAGGGTTCTGATGAGGTGGAGGTGGGATGGAGTCACTCACTCCAGGCCTGGGAGTAATGCCAGGTAATGAATTCATTCTGGAGAGTGGCACAATTGGGAGCGAGACCTCACCCGTAAAGTTGCCTTTAATAATCTAAATCTGGAAGTGCCGCACGACCCAAGATATATCCCATTCCGGCCAGCTGGCTCGCTGTCCTGAACAGGGTCAGTGCCGAGCAACTTCATAATGGCTTTGATCTGCATCAGTCTTTCAAAGTCAGAAGAACGACAGGCTGAGAGAGAGGGTGAGAAATGACAGCAAGTGCGTGGGCTAGATATTAAATGTATGGAGAGGTGTGGAGAGTGATGGGCGGTTGAGAAGAAGGGGCGTGATTGGAGAGAGGAAGGGACAGTGATGAGAGAGAGAGAGAGAAAAAGGACTTGAAAGTCGTGCTTTGTTGGAGTGTCTAGGCAGATCGTCCGCCCAAATGTAGCTGTCACTTTTGGGCGTTGCTCTCCACGTTTAGATGAAAAATACTGTTCCTGCCATGCAAACTTTGGTCAAAAACCATTCAAGCCTGGCCTTCCTGGAGGGGGAATCCTTCCTTCTATGAGCCTCTTCTCAAGATTTCTTGCTTCTTTTTCTCAAAGGGTGGAGGTTGGGGGTTAAGACTGGTAGATGCTGTTGATCTTTATGTGAAATTTGGACATGTGAAGCCCTTTGAGTCTGCCCTGTGATTAAGGGCTATAAAAGTAAATATAGTTCAATTAGTGCCATTCACAAATAATGTTGCAATCCCCATGCTCTTTACCAATATATATCCAAGATAAAGGTGCATGGTTTATTTTTTGTAATGGAAGTATAATATCGGACAGATATATGAAAGATTTGTGGATGTCATACTTAGCTAGCAAGGCAGACACGTTGATCACGAAATACATTGAAGTTAGGCCATTGCGCTCGCATCATGCCAACACCATCGAATTCCCGATGTGGGAATTGCCATTGACTGCCAAACATTTCCATATTTAAAGACGTTGCCTCCATTGGTAGTCAATGAATCATTAATTAATGTTGATGGAAATTTTCCTCTTACAATCATCTTAAATTAATTTGAAAGTAATGCCTCTTTCTTTGGTTAATTCTTCTTCTTTGAGTAGAAGTGAGAACGGGAGACCTAAGACACAACATAATCTTCAATTCCAAATAATGATCCTGCAACAATAATTGTGACCTACCGCTGATGATTTTTTTTCATGTCATTTGAAGGGAAGAATCAGAGCTTCAGAACAAGGTGTCACTTGTGCGAATCAAGCAAATATTTTTACAGCTATGGCTTGTTAATGACAGGGGTGCAACAAACTCTGTTTCTGACATAATCACCCTCAAAGGTTTCCCCACACTGGGCTTCATTCAGCCAGCTCACAGAATGCAAATGTGTTGGAGGACCAAAAAAGCCACATGGCTACTCGCCACATGGCCACTTGACACCCTGCTGAATAGGGACTTGACACCCTGCTGAATAGAGCAATCTCTGCATGTTCTTGTGTTTTGAAGGAATGTTTAACAGTGTCATCGTCACACAAAATCTTGGTTTTAAAAAGGCTTTTATTTAACAGTAAGAATATATGTACATGTTTTATAAAAGTGGAATTATTTTGGAGTTTAAAAGTGCGGACAACAAAACAAAATGTACAGTCTGTAAATAATATTTGTTTTTGTATATCACCTCTGAGTGTCATTTAATATATATATATATGTGTGTATGCCAAATATCTTCTAAGTTCTTGAAGTAATTATGTGGGCTAACTCCAACCCTACCCCAGCTCCACTCTGAGAGCCTGTTTAGGGCTGCCTCTTTTTATTTCTTTTCGCCCCTGGCTGCATTTGCCGGTAGACTTGAAAATCTTGTCCATTGCTACTTGTTCATAATCAGCATCACCAACCTCAACGGACCTCATCATGTCATCAACTTCTTCCATTGTAACAAAAACAGGCGTGTCACTGTTCTCGTTCGGTGGTTCTTGAAAATATTCCGTTTCATCGTTCCATTCAGGTTGAAATCCGCTGTTTGAAATGTTCTCCAAGTCCGGGATAACACCAAAATCAGATTCAGCATCGCTGTCAGAGAACTGACTATCATCGTGGAAAGTGAAGTCTAATACAAGCTGATTTGGATACATCACACCAGTCAGATAAACCATGATTTGATTTAGAGCTTCCGCCACCCACTTTTCGTAATCCACAGCAACACGGAGATGAAAGTTTCACAGACAAGTGAAACTGAAGTCTCCTCATCCTGTGCTTTAACCATCTGTTTCCCGAAGTGAAGTAAACTTTTCTTCTTTACGGGTTACGTCACCAACACAACAACGTATCGAGTTATTTGTAGAACTTATAAGATTTCAAGGCTGAACACTATGAAAACGGTTTCATTTTGTGACTTCACATCACATGGAATTTGGACAAATGATCTTCACCTGGACAGTCACTTTAATGGAATTGATCGATCGGCGTTCGCGCTGTTCAGTGTCTCGGTGAGTGAACTGTGTTTCCCCATGTGATGTCGTGAAAATATTTTACCTGATGGTTTAACATTTATCTACTATTTATAAACCAAACTCTGAGAAAAAAAAAAAAACACAAAGGAACATGAATCTGGAAAAATCAAATTTTCCTTCTAGAAAGATTTTTTCAACTTATTTGGTGATTTGTGGTGACTGTTGCGGTGGTCCCAATTATACAGATCCGCAAACTGGCTCCCTTACTGACTGCTGCAATGTCTAACTTCGTCCCTTAAGACATAAAAAAAACTGGACAATATTGTTGGTCAGGTCAGGTCCTCCTGCAGCCTGCTGCTGGGACCATGGTCCATTTCCAACCTGCCATTCCTCAGCAAAATACTTGAAAAACAGTTTACCTTCAGCTTATCAACTATCTTTTAGAGACTTATCAATCTGGTTTTCGATTTCACCATTAGCACAAAAACAACACTTATTAATGTTGTGAATGATCTGCATATAAACACTGATTCCAAAAAACCTGAAAAAACAATTAAAATATTTCATTAGAGAGATTACAAAAACCGGACGGACTATCTGGCTCGTTTCTTAACTGCTTCAAAACCTACCTACAGGACAGGCAGTTATTTATGTCCATTGGAGATTTTGTGTCGAACAAAGTGAATATTATCTGTGGAGTGCCCCATGGTTCAATTCTTGGCCCATTATTGTTTAGCCTCTATATGCTCTCACTTGCACATATTATAAAGAAACACAAAATAAATAACCATAATCATGCAGATGAATCACAACCAATTATATAGTTATCTCCTGATGATCTACTCCCCATACACTCCCTCATTCAGTGTATTAATGATATTAATGCATGGATGTCACATAACTTTTTACAACAAAGATAAAACAGAAATACTCATCTTTGGTGCAAAGGCTCAGAGACAGAAAATTGCAGCTCAGCTCTCTGTCCTGAAGAGCAAGAAGAAGCCAGAAAATATGGGTGTAATCACAGACGGCAATCTAAATTTTAAGAGCCATATAAACCATATCACAAAATCATTCTTCTACCATCTGAAAAATATTTCAAAATTAAGAGTCAAAAGCAGACTCTGAAAAATTAATCTATACTGAAATCAGCTGTGCAGCGGCTACAGTTAATCCACAATGGGGTTGCCACGTTCTCACTGGGACAAAAAAGTCACATCACACCTGATAGCGATATTGGCTCCCCGTTAAAACTCGATGGATTTTAAGATTCTGCTACTTGTATATGAAGCTCTAAATGGCCTTGCACCTCAGTATATAAAATAAATGCTCGTTTTACACGAACCAGTAAGAACTCTCTGGTCCACAGGCAGTGGTCTTTTAATCATCCCTCGTAACCCTAACCCTAAAGCAGGGGAGGCTGCCTTCTGTAGCTATGCCCCAAGTAAATGGAACACCCTACAGAGGGACCTGAGAGAGGCCCCCACACTGAACACTTTTAAAAGCAGGTTAAAAATCTTTCTGTTCACTGCAGTCTATGACTGACTTCTGTGTGTGTGTGTGTGTGTGTGTGTGTGTGTGCGTGTGTGTGTGTGTGTGTGTGTGTTCTCTATGTTGTAAGACTTGTGTGTGTCTTTTGTGCCGTGTGCTGGGTAACAAGGGTCCAGAAGGCCAGAGTGAAAGTTTGTTTTGAGTCCCTCCATGTATAAGTGAGTGGGCTGGGTTAAAGTCCCAATGACAAAAATGGGTGTAGATTTGAGTCCCGCCAAGTGTTAAGTGTTTAAGTTTAAAGTGTATTTTATCAGTTTTGAGCTTGTTATCTAAATGCTTTAATTTGGGTGAGTTCATTGATGCCGTGATCCAAAGAGAAAAAAGAAGTGCGTACAAATCCAAAATGACGGCGCCCAGCTGCACGATTTAAATGCTGACAACCCGCTCTCAGCAAAGCAATTGAAAAAAAAAGCATCCACACAAAAAACACATAATTCACTCCGCAAACCACCACACTATGCAAACCAAAGTTGTGGACCTCAAGGAATATATCGATCAATACTCTAACAAGTATGCGATGAAGGAGGACTGTTACAATCCAGCGAAGAGGAAGAATACAGACTCAACCACCAACGACCTACTTACCATCGTTGCAGAGGTTAGGGTCTTGAATGAGATAACAAGAAGCTGGGTATACGGGATATGCTTGGTCTGCTTCACCAAGACATTACGGAAATAAAAGCCAGCCTTGAATTCCTGCACCTAACAGTCAGCGAGCCGCAGATCTAGAAACCTCGGTGAGGCTTCTGACAACGGAGATAGAGGTTGTAAAGAAAGAAAATAAAATAATGACAGAGACTATCGTGGATAGCCCACCCAGAAGTATGCAAGACAACTTCATATTTTCCGGGATCCCCAAGAGCAACACCGAGACCCCAGAAAACACAGCCCTGAAACTCCCGACAGACACCGTGAAGCAGATCACCTTTCACGGGGGGTTAACAGACTGGGGCACCACATGGGAAATGGTTCCCGCTCCATCATTGCTAAGTTTGAACACTACACAAGGAGCTGGTTAAAAGCGAAGAACGGGAACTGATGGGAACCACGGTTATTATTATTGTCCTTTGAACCCTGACCAGAGGTAATCTTTCAAAGTTTAATTGTTTTTTGTCATATGAATGAGAACAAGTCTGAATGGTTTATTTTAATCTACATGTTGCACAGCTTTTTAATTTCAAAATGGAAGCTGTTTTTTTAATTTACATTTTTTAAATTACAAAGCTCAAAAGCTTTGTAATGAGAGCACTCAAAAATAGGTCTATATAATTATAGCTTCAAGTTTAATGTCAAATATTTGATAACAATGCAAGCATCATTACCTTAAGCTCAGAGCCAACTCAACTATACATGATATGTAAAATAAGGACAGGAGGAGTAGTGATTAAAATAAAAAATATTTAACAACAGAATTTAAAGAGTATTTAAACAGTTTTTAAAGACAAATTAAAAAAAATCTGAAATGGAAATAAGTAGTGTCTTATAAGTAATATAAAAGTATTTACCTAAAAGAAACACAAAATAAAATACAGACAATAATGACAGTGAGTCAACTTAACAGTGGACATCTTAAATAGGTGTGGGCCACATCAATGCAGTGTCATACTGAATGGTGAGATGGACACAGTGTTGTAAGACAAACACTGCAATGTACTAAGAGGTCTGACAAAACAGGTATGCAATACAATACTTAATAGATTAAAGTGACTCGTTTTAAAGTTTTACTAGCCTCTATTTTAAGTGGCCAAGTGTGTGGATTTATAGGTTCTAGTCTTTGGCCTTTTGATTTCAAAATGAGGGTAGTTAAAATAAATGTGAAATATTACAACAAATGTTTGCATTTGAGCCCCTCTGTCTGAGAAACGCCACCCCCCCCCCCCCCCCCCCCCCGTCCATTTAATATATTGATTTTCCAAATTCCAAAAATCAACAAAGACACAATAAAATGTTAAAAATCAATCAATATAAGCAATTTAAATAAAATCAACACCAGGAATAATAGATAGAATAATCATAATTAGTACAAATGTTAAATAGACTAAACAGCAAATGGATCCATCTGAACACTCAAGAATGTTTTACTGCTGATGACGGCTTACTTCATAGATTAGTTGGCAACTTCTAAATACATTACATTGAGAATAAATAATCATTAAGAAGACCTGCATGATAGTAAACTGGATATTTGATTCCCCCTGTACAGAGAGGAATTTTCACCTCTCAAAGAGAAGTGAAAATTCACAACATTCCACCTCGGATTCCAGCTCGCACCTAACCAGTCCCTCAATTTTATTTTATATTATTGGCCCACCAACACCCTGCCCAAAAGCGAGGCCCGCCCCACCGCAACCAGCCAGACGTCCCATCCAGCCGCAAGCCTGAGTGCCTATCCACGCCGAGTGCGCTCAGCCCAGGTCACCAGGATGTCAGCCCTTCCACGACCCCGGCACCCGTTGTGTGAGTCCTCCAAGCATGTCGATCCCGAATCACTTGCACCCCTCTTGTCCCGCAGACCCTGGTCTGGTGGAGTGTTGTTCAGAGTAAGATTTATGTGCGAGTGTATGTGTTCTATGCTAATATGAGTGGTATTAAAAATTGCAGGATGATGAGAAGCACGTTGGGGCCACCCACCACATCCCTACCCACAAACTGTAGCTCGCACCTAACCGGTCCCGCAAATCCTCGGCCTATTGGCTGGGAAATGTACTAAGTTTGAGTAATGGCACTAGGAGAGATAGGCGAAGCGAAACCAGATCAACAGAGGGGTGCAGTAGGCTGCGCAGCAGCCGTACAGACCCTACCCTGGACCCAACCATGCCCTAGCGTGCCCCCCACACTTTTCGCAGTTTTCGCAAACATTAACATCATTGGCAAACAAACAGGAAACTCTGTTTACAAAATAAGTTTATATGTGGACTACGTTTTGTTATATTTACAGAACCCAATATCATCCCTACCGGAGGTAGGTATTGTGTCAACATTTACAGCCAGACTATTCAATATAACTGTAACTTAGTCCAACCAACAGGAGTTTGGTTCCAGAGCCATTGTTGTGCATAGAGGTGAGCCCAACTAAATCTAGTTGGTCCCGCACCAGCTCCGGCTCCTTCCCCGACAGAGAGGTGACATTCCACGTCCCCAGAACTAGTCTATGATGCACAGGATCAGCAGGCCTAGGCCCCTGCCTTTGCCCGCTGCCCGGCTGACATTGCACCCGACCCCAACGCCTATCCCTGCAGGTGGTGGGTCCACAGGGTGGGTAAAGAAACAAAATTGCTTCAAAAATCCATTTATACCAACAACTCTTTCATCCTGGTGAAATTTCAACAAACTCAGTGATAACACTCCCCAAACAAATTCACTCACGCCCAGCTTCCGATTGTCCGGAGGCCACGCTACCCTGGAAGAATTGGGGGGGTTGAGCAGGGTAGGAGGAGGCCTCCCGTGGGTGGTCATCCCTCCTCTGGCAGGGGAAGGGGCAGGAGGTGGGCCCCATGAGGAGGATGGTGATTGCCGCTGGTACTGGCCGGTCCCGTGACGACTCCTGGAGTTTCTCCTGGTCCCGCTTGCAGACCTGCGGCATTTCCCGGAACTGCAGGGCTTGTTTCTCCTGCATTATGACGAGGGCCACCACCATTTGTTTCAGGGGGGAATACGTCAGGGATTCAACCTTGCGCTACTCCATCCTGTTCAAGTGTCAAATTTGAAAATGTGTTCTGGCCAAAAGCTAACGAATGAGAGTGAGGAGGCAGGTGGAGACACAACAGTGCTGGTTGGCATATATTTATTTAAAGGTTTGAAACAAAATGTGGCTCGTGGGCCAAAAGGACAACTTTAAGGCTTGCAGGAAAATAAGGAAATTGTCCGCTAGATCTCTAGAGCACTTGTCTTGCCTGGTCAGAACCATGTCCCCCAAGCATGCCGTCCTTCACTGCGGGGACAACAAACAATAAATCACTTCCAGGTGCCGAATCGGACAAATCTGCGTAGCCCCTCCGTTGATATGCCCGATCCGCAGCAGCTGAGCGGCCCCGGGATAGAAGCCTTCTCCGCCTGTCTGCAGTGGTGGCTTTACCACGCCCCCTTGGCCTGCCACGATGTTGTCATCCGATTTCTATGTTTCTATGTTTATGTTTTTCCAGGTACATGTTGTTTGATTCTATGTTAATTGGTCTCACCCGTGGCGATTATCCCCCTCTGTGGCTGGTTAAAGCACACCACCCCCACACCACAGCTATATTCTATGTTTTATAATTTACAGTATTCCTTTCCTTTTACACAAATGCATGTCATCAATTTATGGTATTTATGTACCTGTAAATCAACAGGGATGTGTCAAGCACAAGACATCTACTCTCTGATTGGCTATTGCTAGGCTGCGCCTCTGTTTGTCTGCGAAGAAGTCAAATTCTGCTCAACTTTCTCTTCCTCTCTCTCTCTCTCTCTCTCTCTCTCTCTCTCTCTCTCTCTCCTCATATCATTTGAAACAGATGACTTCCAGCCTCTCCGTCAGTCTGGCGGCGCTGGCAAGACAGATGCAGACGGATCCCGTTATTGGGGAAGTTTGGTTGGTTCCCAGCTGAAAGTGGGACACGGAGGGCCGGGGGTTACAGCAACTCCCTGCTCGGTTCTGTCCGACTTTCTTCCTTTATTCTTTTATCCCTTTCTTTTGAGAGGGGAGGAGAAAGGGATTTAACGTGAAATGGATTTCCGAGAAACAGGAGAGAGAGTCAGCAGAAAGAAAGAGAGAACGTGAGAACGATGCATCAACATAAAGGGGTAAAGGAAAAGTCAGGACCTCATGCAAATTAATAGTTACAGTTTGTGAAATAAATTAATTGAATTATGCTTGGCTTAACACCCCACAGGCTCTTCTTTTTTGAATTGCTCTTGAATACATACTATATATATATAGTATATGTATAATAGTATATGTATATAATTTTCCCTGGGATTATTATGAAGTATATGGATATTACTGCATTTTGTTGGGGGTCACGTCCCATGAACACTTTCCAACCTGTGATATATACAAGCTCTTTGGAACTTTGAATTATCGAGGTGGAAAGTAATCAGATGGAGAAAAGGTAAATACACCAGAAGGGTGAGCAAGCCCGGACCTCGCCCCCTTATTTAATTCACAAAGCCTAATGCATGGAACAATTGAAACGAGAGGTGGGGCAGTAACGAAAAATCATCCTTTCCTTGTCTTTCTGGTTCGTCCAACACAACTTTTCAGTGATGGAGAGAAAAATCCTTAAAATCCTTATAGATGAGACTTGAGTGATTTGATAATAGGGGGTTCACCGATGACTAGGATTCCTGTTCAAAAAACTGCGAAAACACTCGTATGTTTAACCAAGACTCGCGAACAATTCGTTCATCGCAAACAAATATTTTAAATGACATTCACTGAGTCCAAACTCACTCGATTTGTTAAGGAGAGCCGAGTGCCTTCAGTCGCGAGTCACGTATGCTCCTCAAGCTGAGGCAATGACTTCTCAACCAACACGCAAACAAAATATTTTTTTACTGAGTCACTTGTTAAGAACCAAATCTTCAAAATGAGACAAACTTTTAATCAGTACTACAACAGTAAGATTTGAATGGTTCGAATCTTATCGCTGGATCTCCCCAAGTCAGCTTCTCTGTGGGTTTCCTCCCTCCTCCAAAGACATGGAGCTGACGCTTGGATGGAAGTTTCTATATTTACTCTCTATATTTTCGTCCTGTATTGCATGTGAGCCACTCTGTGATGGACCGGCGTCCCATTGCAGGGTTGACTCACCCTGCCACGGCCGTGAGGTGACCCTGACCGGGGGAGAGCCGGGGTAAAGAAAATGGATGGATGTTTAAAATGCATGAGTCTTTGCTGCTGGCCCATAGCCTCTTGGTAATTGTTTTGATTGCTCAACGGATGACATTTTCAGCCTCAGGTAATCAATGGATGGCCCCCTCATTGCCTTTCCAACTGAAGGAATTGACAATAGTGGTTAGATACAAACACACAGACACAAACACATAAATCACAGCCTTCAGAGATTAAGGCGCATGAATATGTACCTTCCTTATATAGAGAAAATAAAAGAAAATAGTTCAACTTCAAATTTGTATACATGGTTTTTGCACATTTTACTTCAAAGAAATAAAGATGGAATCTTCTTCAGTCATAACGTGTCAGCATTCAAACATAAAAATGTGTGTTTGTATCAAGCCGTGGATGCTGTAGCATGAACAGTGACCTGAGAATATTGACTCTATACAACCTGAAAAAATAATATATACTGTATATAATAAAAGCATCTAAAAATCTATACTAATCATAATATGATTAGTCATTTATTTATAGTATGAATAAATTATTTCATATTTAGAATAAATTAAATAAAATTAATGAATAATAAATAAATTATCTAAAAAAAATCTGGGTGTGTATATATACACACACACACACACACACACACACTCAGACACTCATAAGCACGCTATCATACATATTCAAATGCCCACACATTCCCATTGTGTATACCCACACAAACCCACACAATGTGGTGACACAGACAATACACACACATACTGAACACACACACACATACACACACACAGACACACACTCCTGGGGTGGCCGGTCCAGTCTGAAGGAACGTAATCATTCACGCTGGCCGAGCCTGGGCCAAAACCTGCCGCCAGTTAATTCAGAAAATATTTTAATTAACGTGATGAATGATGGAATTGCCTCTGGGAGTTTCCCTGCATTGTATGGCGCGTAGCATTTTGTCTTTTTTTCTTTTCACTCATTTCCTGTTCCTTTATCTGTCACTGCTGCCCCCCCCCCCCCCCCCCCCCCATTGTCTGTGTGTCTCTCCTGGGGACGATGAGGACAGGACTCCACTTGCATCACTTCCGGTGTGGAAAGTTGAGTGCAACATACTTTCATGACCCTTCCACTACTTTTGAAGTCAGTACTAACCACTGCATGCGGGGAACACCCCACAAGACCTGCTGTTTTGGAGATGCTTTGATCCAGTCGTCTAGACATCACAATTTGGTCCTTGTCAAAGTGGCTCAGATACATATTTCCTGCTTCCAACACATCAACTTCAAGAACTGACTGTTCACTTGCTGCCTCATATATCCCACCCCTTGACAGGGGCCATTGAAACAAGATAGGCAGAGAACATTAAGCCGTCCACAAATGCACTTGATGGTTAATGAAATGATTCCATAGGTCATTAAAACAATTTCTGTAATGCAATAAGTCTATTCTTTTTCCAATATTTTCAGTGAGGTTTCTACATGAAGGAAGTGGCTGAATAACAGCGCCCCCACTTCCGTTGTGTGTGTGTGTGTGTGTGTGTGTGTGTGTGTGTGTGTGTCAGTGTGTGTGTGTGTGTGTGTGTGTGTATGAGAGCATGCAAGTGTACATAATGTGAGTGCATGTGAGCATATTTTTGATGGTACCTCAGATTTCAAGCTATGATTTGCAATTTTTTTGTTGCCCTTTTTATAATTTGTTCACACATAAGTTAACATTCACACATGGTTTCAATGTTGTAGTTGATCAGTGCTTATATTTACATATATATATATTTTTTTAAACGCTGTATTTTCTCTGCGTCTTCCATTTGGTTGTTTTCCTTCCTTCTTTGGCTACTTCGGTTTGGCGTATTTGTGCTGACTACTGGCGTGTTAGCGTGCGGCTAGTACTGTTCACTTTAATGTAGGGTCACCACAGTGTGTTTTTATAGTAGATGCATTTACTGTAATTAGATGAAACAAAAAAACGCAACAACCGAATAAGTTAATTACATGTTTACATGTTTATAAGTCAACCGAGCGTTACACTGCCCCATTAATGCACATGCTCCCAATGTTCTTTTGTGGTGTTTGATATAAACTTGTTTTGCCCCCCACTGGGCTGGCATGCTTATGTGGGCCTTTTCAATCGTTTTTGCACGCAAGACAACACTGATGTGGATAGGATTTCTTTTGGAAAAGGAGGGAGAAAAAAAACATAAAAAAAACAAAAACCTATATAAATACCCATAAAAATACCCATGTGTGTACAGGACTCTAGAAGAGGTTAAACTTAAATCAGTTTTTACTTTCACTTTTTTTGAAAAGTTTATAACTTTTATTTTTTTCTGATGCATTTACGTTATAAAAGTATAATGTAGAGCAGTCATTGCTTGGCAATTTACTATAGAATTGCACAGCAATTTTTGCAATTGGTTTTGTTATGGGTTCAAATACTTTTAAATAGCTTTGTATTATTACTTGTCCAAAACATTTCACAGTTAACACCAAATAAAAAAAAGAAATCCTAAACAGACACAACTTGCCATGTAGTCTGTATTCAATTAAAGTAAATGGACTGCATCTTGTAAAGTGCTTTTGCAGTCTTGCGACCACTCAAAGCGCTTTACAATACATGCCTCACATTCACCCATTCACACACACATTCATACGTCAATAGCAGCGACAACCATGCAAGGTGCACACCAGCTCATCGAGAGCACTTTAGGGTTCAGTGTCTTGCTCAAGGACACTTCGACGTGCTGCCAGGAGGAACAGCGGAATGAACCAGGAACACTCTGATTACTGGATGACCGGCTCTACCTCCAGCGCCACCATCCCCCAAGTGTAAAGAAAAGTTAAAAAAAAGTTATTATTCTTCTTCTTCTTCTTCTTCTTCTTCTTCTTCTTCTTCTTCTTCTTCTTCTTCTTCTTATTATTATTATTATTATGATTATTATTATTGTTATTATTATTATTAACAATGAATAACAATTATACAATATATAACAATTATGATAAATAAATGTATAATTATATCTGTAAAAAATTCAAATTAAGTTACAATAAAAATAACATTTATGAAAATAAATACAATGAAATAACAAATAAATAACTAAATAAATAACTAAATCACTAAATAAATAAATAAACAAATAAATTAATAAATTAATAAATTCATAAATAAATAAATACTAATACCCCCCCGTCCAAAAAAAATAAAAAAATAAAGATGGCAGCGGGTCAACAGTCTGTCTTTTTGACCCTATGCCACGCAGCCCCACCCCAGCCCACCCCACCTACCGGATTCCTCCCTGACATCTGGCTGCATAAAAAACATCTGCCAACATCTTGTAATGTCAGCGGCAGCAGAGGCACCGGCCCCGCCTTTCTGCAAGACACTCAACCCCATCCAGTCCACATCCACTCGGGGGTAGAGCCGCTCCAGGCTGTTTTGAATGTCAGCGCTTGTACTTCTGGTAACCTTTTTCGTCTGCCCTCTCCATTTAAGTCACTCAGAGAAATTTACTTCAGAATCCTCATAATCAAGACATCGTTTTTTTGGGGGGGGGGTGGTGCACTCTTGTGTACTGTGTGATGTCACCCCCATTTTCATTTTGTTATTTATTCATGTTGTATATATTGTCACGCCCACAGTCTTCTGGCCCCACTAGGAGCAGTCTTCATCGGTCTAGGTGTGTCTGTCTCTGTCTGCATGTTATTTGTCATGGACAGGTCGTCAGGCTCCAAGTCCTTCCTGGTCCCCTTTGCCACTCCTCCCACCTGCACTGTCCTACACACCTGAGCTCCATCATCCCATCAAGCCCGCACTATATACAATATTCGCCGGCTTTCCATGCACTCATCACCAGATCATCATTTTGTCTAACCCGTACTGGAGTTATTAGTGATTTGAGTGCCTAGTTCTTACCTTACCCTTTCTTCCAAATCCACGCCGTTCCCGTCCTGCCTCGTCCCGCCTGGCTCCCTGTCTTCCTGTCCGGAACCTGGATCCTTCCTTCCACGTTCACGCCGTTCCTGTCCTGCCTCGTCCCATCCGGTTACCTGCCCTCCCGTCCGGTGTCGGGTAATCCTGCCCTCCAGTACCCGTCCACCCGATCCAGCCCGACTGGGTCTCTCCCAAACTCCCTACACCCAGTGACTTCAAAGAAATAAAATTTGTTGAACTTCCGTATGTCTGGTGTCTCTATGTCGTGCATTTGAGTCCCCCTCGCCCCCTCGCCCTGGTCGTTAAATATAAACCTTAAGGGTTCAGGTTGTCCTTCCTAATCTGAGAAACAGATGCAGATTATTGTGTGTGTGTGTGTGTGTGTGTGTGTGTGTGTGTGTGTGTGTGTGTGTGTGTGTGTATGTGTGGCAAAGATCTGTGAAATGCTAAATAATAAATATATTCTGAAATACAAAGTATGTGTGTGTGTGTGTGTGTGTGTGAGCGCATATATTCAGGGTCTCGTGAGGATCCTCAAGTGCTTCTACTGTGGAGCAGTGGAGAGCATCCTGACAGGCAACATCGTTGCTTGGTTTGGGAGCTGTACTGCTCAGGACAGGCGGGCCCTGCAGAGGGTGGTGCGTTCAGCTGAACGTATCACTGGAACTACCCTCCCCCCCTTGCAGGAGTTATACACCAGGAGGTGTAGTAGCAGAGCCCGTAGGATCATGAAGGATCCTCATCACCCCAACAATGGACTGTTCTAGCTGCTGCTGTCAGGCAAGCGCCTCCGCAGTCACACAGCGCGGACAGAGAGACTGAGACTGAGTTTTTTCCTGCAAGCCATAAGAACTGTCAATGCTGAAGGGGGTCACAACAAAAGCACTGAGTCACTCACACAGGCCCCACTGCCTGACTGTACTGAATGTAGCATACTGTACTGCAAGTTACTGTATCACAGTTTTGGGTTTCTGCATCTTCTTCTTCTTCTTCGGCTGTTCCCGTTAGGGGTCACCACAGCGGATCATCTGCCTCCAATACCTTCTGTTCTGCGCATCTTCCTCCCTTACACCAACCGCCTGCATGTCCTCCCACACCACATCCATGAACCTTCTCTTTGGCCTTCCTCTTTTCCTCTTGCCTGGCAGCTCCATCCTCAGCATCCTTCTCCCAACGTAACTCTCAACTCTCCGAGGCACGTCTCCAAACCATCTCAGTCTGGCCTCTCTCACTTTTCCACCAAACTGCCCAACCTGAGCTGTCCCTCTAATGTACTCATTCTAAATCCTGTCCACACTGCGCTGTATTGCTGTTCTGTTCGGTGTTACTGTATTGCTGAGTCATACCGTTGTATACTGTACTGTATATCTCCACACACACTTTATTCACATGCACTTCACTGCACACATCTTTATATACAAATAGCCTATCCCATATACATAACTACATTCCCCTCACTTCTGTTTTTAACCCCCACTTTGTATTACCTTTTTTAGTATTATTTCATTTTAATTGTATTTTAATAATATTATTCTATTCACTAACTGCATTACGTTTTAGGAATCAGTTAGTTTCAGTTAGTCGCTAGGTAGAAATTAGGTTAGCTATGATGTTCGGCATTGCAAAGACATTTCACTGCATATATGTATGAACGTATGTATATGTATGTGACAAATAAAACTCTTGGATCTTGAGTCTTGAATCAATATCGTTTAAAAGGACATAACACACCACCAGCATTAACAGGAGACTGGGATAGTTATAGCATTACATTTAATTTCATGATTAATATCATAATTTTGTCCTCATAATGTAGAGCCCTCCTTCTAGATCACGTCATTTTGTCCTTGTGTCAGTTTCGCCTGCACCCGCCACCCATGTGCCGTGTTCAGGGACCTCCGGTGTTGTGAAC
>NC_137199.1:8805627-8888127 GCF_960531495.2 Zeus faber | reverse complement strand
ATATTGAATTGAATCCAGCGAGACACAAGGAACCGTTGCGTCCTCTGCCTGACGGCAACATGGCTGAACCCACTGGTGCCGGATGAAGCCATACGTCCAGCCGAGTCCTTCTCCGTGTTCCGCGGCGACAGAACCTGAGAGTCGGGGAAATCAAAAGGTGGAGGCGTCTGCCTAATGGTAAACAACCGCTGGTGTAACGCCAACAACACCAAATTCCTCTCCCACTCCTGCTCGCCGAACCTGGAACAGCTGACCATACTATGCCGTCCATTTTATCTCCCCCGGGAATTCAGCACGGTCATCATTACAGCCGTTTATATCCCACCGCAAGCGGACACCGACGCAGCTCTGTCGGTTCTGTACGATGTGTTGTGCGGATTTCAGAACAGACATCCCGACGCGGCTGTGGTGGTGACTGGGGACTTTAACGGGGCCAACCTGAAAAAAGTTCTGCCGAAATTCCACCAACACATCACGTGTGCCACCAGGGGAGACAGAACTCTGGACCACTGTTACACTCCTTACAAGAACAAGACCGTCTCGCTCCCTGCTTTCGGGAAATCAGATCACGCCGCGATCTCGCTGCTTCCTGTTTACAGGCCTCTGATCGCGCGGGATCTGGTGATGACGAGGGAAGTGAAGCGGTGGACGGACCAATCGGAGGCTGCGCTTCAGGACGCTCTGACTGACGTAGACTGGGACATGTTCCAAACAAGTTCAAGTGACGTCAGCGAGTTTACGGAGGCTGTAGTAAGTTTTGTGGCTACGCTCGCAGATGAAATCGTTCCTACGGTGAAAGTTCGGATATTTCCAAACCAGAAACCATGGGTTGATAAATCCATCCGCTGCGCTCTGAATGCGCGCACGGCCGCTTACAACGACGGTCTTGTATCTGGTGACATGGACAATTACAAAGCGGCGTCGTACAATCTGCGGAGGGCGGTGAGGGACGCCAAACGGACGTACTTGGAGACCGTGGAGCTGCAGATGGAGCGGGGGGACACGAGACGCTTGTGGGAGGGGCTGCGAACAATAACAAACTACAAGAGCAGCTCCTCCCCAGCCACGAGTGTGGACGCCTCCCTGGCCAACCAACTGAACTCCTTTTATGCGCGGTTCGAGTCTGGCAGCAGCACCGCTAGCTCGCCGGCTAATTGGAGTTACACCGCTGGGGATGAGCGCGCACTCTCAGTGTCCGTGCACGAGGTCAGGAGGGCTTTGATGTGGGTGAACACCAGGAAAGCTGCGGGCCCAGATGGCATATCTGGGCGAGTACTGAAGACCTGTGCTAACCAGCTAGCTCCGGTGTTCACCACAATATTCAACATCTCCCTGGCTGAATCAGTGGTCCCGTCCTGTTTCAAGAGGTCCACCGTCGTTCCTGTCCCGAAGATCGCCTCTCCAACCTGCCTGAATGACTCACAGGCCGCCCCCAGGTGGTCAAGGTGGGGAAGTACATGTCAAGCTCCCTCACCCTGAATACAGGATTCCCCTAGGGCTGTGTCCTCAGCCCCCTACTGTACTCCCTGTACACACATGACTGTGTGGCCAGGTCCAGCTCCAACACCATCATAAAGTTTGCTGACGACACCGTGGTCGTGGGCCTGATCACCGACTGCGATGAGAAGGCCTACCGCGAGGAGGTGGCTGACCTGTCACTCTGGTGCCAGGACAACAGCCTACGCCCTGCAGAGGGTGGTGCGTTCAGCTGAACGTACCACTGGAACTACACTCCCCTCCCTGCAGGACTTATACACCAGGAGGTGTAGTAGCAGAGCCCGTAGGATCATGAAGGATCCTCATCACCCCAACAACGGACTGTTTCAGCTGCTGTGGTCAGGCAAGCGCCTCCGCAGTCACGCAGCGAGAACAGAGAGACTGAGACGGAGTTTCTTCCCTCAAGCCATTAGAACTGTCAACGCTGACCTCACCAGGGGTCCTAACTGAGCCACACACATAGGCTCCACTACCTACTGTACTGTATGTAGCATACTGTACCGCATACTGTATCACTGTTCAGGGTTGTTTGTGATGTCGTATTGCTGCACCGTACTGTTGTATACTGTGCTGTATTATCCCAAACACTACCTCACTCTTTTCACATTCACATGCCACTTTTATTCACATTAATTCACATGCCGCTTTAAATGCACATATCTGTATATACATAGGCATATTCCTTCTATCTATTCCATTTTATTTCAATTTATTTTTATTGTATTTTATTCTATATATTTTTATCTTATTCTATAAGTATTCCACTTACTGTATTACGTTTTAGGGGTCAGTTAGTCGGTCTATGAAAGGAATTTTCTACTTTTTATTTTATTTTTTATTTTTTCCTAGGACATATTGTGTGCTATCACCGGGTGCGTTGCATTACATTTCACTGCATATATGTATGAAAGTATGTATATGTATGTGACAAATAAAAAATCTTGAATCTTGAATCTTGAATCTTGAGATCATTAGCAGTCAAAAGGATGCACAGGTGCCACCTGTCAGGTACCCTCAATTTCTATTTACTTCCATGTACTTATAATTCAACCATTATTCATTGCAGTTGAATTGCAAAAAAAAAAAAAAAAACATTTTGTATGAACTTGTTAGGCTATATGCACTGAGCCCCGGTACCCTCTTGTTTTTATGTTTTCTTGTATCAAACATCAGTACATTCAAAGGTAGATGTACAGTAGGCTATGCGCCCTCTGAACAATATAACCTTACCAACTTGTGCAAGGGATCGCAAAGTGTGTGTGTTTTCATTCTTTGGTCAGGAAAAAATACTCTAATGAGTTACTTTTCTCAGTCAGTAACGCTGTAATGTAACAAGTTACTTTTTGATGGCAGTAATCTTGTTACAAGTTACTTTTGAAAGTAACTTAACCAAACACTGTTAATGCTGTACCAAGCATTTCATATATCTCCTGAAGCTAGCTGAATATGTTTTATGTACATATATTTCCAGTCATTTATGAAGTTATTCGGGGTCAAGCCCCTCAGGGCACGGATCTCTATTGTTATTGCTCAGGGCAGTACGCGCAGGAATGGTTGAGGTCTCGTTACAACCTGGGCGTTTCAGATGTCTTGTCGTTCGGGTTTGATCTATATCCACATACATTTGGAGCAGAAATGAAAAACTATTGTAATTCCATTAGTGTAAGGAGCAGCCCCTTTGTGACATCATCATCTGAAGTTATACTGTATGAGTCCAAGCTTCGTCTCTTGGAAGTCATTCCCCTCCAGCCACTTGTAAGTGTGATTCCTAGACAGACAACTTGAGCCGGTGCTGTGTTTAAAGGAAACTCGGAAAACTGTCACTCGTTCTGCATTTTACAAAGCATGTGACACTAACAGCTAATCATACAGAGCACAGAAACAATATAGCAGTATGCAGTAACCCAGATCAGTGATACAGTATGCAGTACAGTATGCTACATACAGTATAGTAAGGCAGTGGGGCCTATGTGAGTGTCTCAGTGATTTTCGTTAGGAGCACTGGTGAGTTCAGTACTGACAGTCCTTATGGCTTGCGAGAAGAAACTGTCTCATTCTATCTGTTCGCGCTGTGTGACTGCACTTGTTGGGGTGGTGAGGATCCTTCATGATCCTGTAGGCTCTGCTACTACACCTTCTGTTGGATAAGTCCTGCAGGGAGGGGAGGGTAATTCCAGTGGTACGTTCGACTGAATGCACCACCCTCCGCACGGCCTGCCTGTCCTGAGCACTACAGTTCCCAAACCACGCAGTGATGTTGCCTGTTAGGATGCTTTCCACTGCTTTAGAGCAGAAGGACTTGAGGAGACCCTAAATTTCTTCAACTGCCTGAGGTGGTAAAGACACTGTGCCTTGCCTTTCTCACCAGAGTGTCTGTGTGTGTAGACCATGTTAAATCCTCCGTGATGTGGACTCCCATGTACTTTAAGCTGCTCACCCTGTCGACAGAAACCCCATTAATCACCAACGGCAAGTGCGTCCTTGGTTGTAATGCCCTCCTATAGTCCGCAATCAGCTCCTTAGTATTGCCGACATCAGGAGGAGGCTGTTGTCTTGGCACCAGAGTGAAAGGTCAGCCACTTCCTTGTGGTAGGCCCTCTTGTGGTCGTCGTTGATCAGGACATCCATGATGCTGTCATCAGCAAACTTGATGTTGGAGCTGGACCTGGCCACATAGTCGTGTGTGTACAGGGAGTACAGTAGGGGACTGAGGACGCAGCTCTGGGGGGATACTTTGTTCAGAGTGAGGGATCTGGACATGTGCCTCCCCACCCGAACCACCTGGGGCCGGGCTGTGAGGAAGTCCAGCATCCAGGCACACAGCAAAGTGTTCAGTCCGAGCTCCCGCAGCTTGACAGCCAGTCTGGTGGGGACTATGATATTGAAAGCTGAAATATAGTCGATGAATAACAATGTCACATAGACCCCCTTCTGGCCATCCAGGTGCGTGAGCATGGTGCGCAGTACCTGGGAGACCGCGATGTCCTTGGATCTGTTTGACTGGTACTCAAACTCAGCAGGTCTAAGGTACGGGGGATGGAGGCGCAGATGTAATCCTTAATCAGCCTCTCGAAGCACTTCATGACCACCAAGGTGAGAGGCACCTGACGTTAGTCATTCAGGCAGGCAGGAGAGGCTAACTTCGGGACAGGAATGACAGTGGACCTCTTGAAGCAGGACGGGACCACCGACTCGGCCAGGGAGGCGTTAAAAATAGCCTAGTGAACACTGCGGCTAGCTGGTTAGCACACATCTTCAGTACTCGCTTAGATATGTTATCTGGGCCCGTAGCTTTCCTGGTGTTCACAAGCATCAGAGCCCTCCTGACATCATGCTCGGACACTGAGAGTGCATGCTCATCCCCAGCGGTGAAATTCCAATTAGCTGGCGAGCTGGCGTAGCTACTTCCATAAACTCGCTGACGTCACTGGAACTTGATTGGAACATGTCCCAGTCTACGTCAGTCAGAGAGTTCTAAAGCGCGATCTCTGATTGGTCCAACCACCGCTTTACATTCCTTGTCACTGCCATTCCACGTGCGATGCACGGCTTGTAAACAGGAATTAATGCAATGGCGACATGGTCTGATTTCCCGAAAGCAGGGAGCGAGACGGTCTTTTATCTGTTCTTGTACGGTATGTAACAGTTCTCCCAAGTTCTATCTCCCCTGGTGGCACACTCGATGTGTTGATGGAAATTAGACAGAACTTTTCTAAGGTTCGCCCTATTAAAGTCCCCAGCCACCACAACAGCTGCATTAGGATGTTCCTATAAGACCTCTTCCATATTTTCAAGAATTTGTGTTTTCAGTGGAAGCTGTCCCAGCTAAAGAACTTTTGCATGTAGTTCTAAATAAGAGATCAGCATCCTGCAGATGCGTCGAGTGTCCTGTTTTTGAATCTCACACCTACAGTAGACAAAGTAAGAGTGGTTCAGGATGCATTATATTCAAGTTAAGCATTCCAGGAGAAAATACATTTGTGTCCCTGAACCTCGGCTGTATATGTGAAGTGGAAGTCAAGCCTTGACGGTTCAAGCATTAAACACTTCTGTGCCCCGGTATCGATCGGCCTGATCATTTGATGCCGGTGTACAAGCTTTGTCAAGGGCACAGTCTGTCGCTCGGGGAATTCAACAATGGACAGGACAAACAGGACAAATGTGGTAGACGCTGACGTCTCTGATACTTCTGTTAATAGTTTGGTCGCAGTTCTGTCAAAAAGCCCGCCTGAGGCCACCACAGGAAAAGGTTTGGGCTCAATGACACTTTTACTTCCAACGTCACCTTGGAAAGTTCAATGGCGTGGGACTTCCTTATCTTATTGTATGAAGAATTGGGTAAGTGAGGTATGGATAGGTGGAAACTGAGGTAACTGAGATATAGATTGGTGGAAAAGTCGTATTGGTGATTTGGTGAAGCAGTCAGACAAGCTGACGATGTTTACTCTAGATGTACCTATTCATGAAGGGGGTGATCCAAAGTGGAAACTAATTACCCAGATCATGCCCTTATCATGCTCTATCTATATTCCAGCCTGGAGTTCAACATTTGTCAAATTTTCCATGCCAATTTGTGACGTTGACTGAATTGCTCTCCCAGTGCTGGCCATCTTGAAGGTTGAAGTTTCCGAAATCGAAAAAGTTGTGGCAAGAGTGGATGCATTTTCTTCAGATGTATTTTTTTCAATTCTTTATGCATCTTCATACTACATGTAAATAATTTAGGGTATTAAGATGTCCGTTTCCTTAAGGAAAATAAAAGTTGGACTGATTTGGTTTTGGTCTTCCTGTATACTCATCAATTTTCCCTTTATCTAACATTTCAGTCTACTGAACACTCTCACCTTTCCATGAGGTTCAGTTGTATCCAATTTTATATACACAATCCTTAGATCGTGTTGAAATTACAAGTTATAACCAGGTCGGACAGGGTAAGGGTGAACCATCTCAAAACGCCATCACAGTGACATTGCATTACGCTCTGAGGGTCAAATTTATGAAGAAAAAAAATTTGGCTTAAGAGTTAAAGCTAATTAAGCTTTAAGAATTAAGAATAAAGCTACAGTGGAAATTAGTCCTTTGTGTCATGGTGCTCTCTGAACTGTGACCACTAGGGGTTCTTTGTTAATTTCAGATCATCATCTCTGATAAGTTTAACTTGCTTAGAGGGTGGTCTGTCTGTTGACTGGTGTCGGATTTCTTTTCTCAATAGCCATCATTACTTAATGCGTGCGTTAAGTTTTAATTTGAACTAATACTAGCTGGCTTCTGAGACAGCCGACGCATCAACTGTACACTGAACTCATAAGGGTCAAACATACAAGTGCAAATATATTTTTTTCTTTTCTATTTTTGATATTTACATATTGAATTCCTCTAAGAATTGGATGAGCCAAATTTGAAACTAAGGACGTCCTTTTTGAAGCAAAGCATCTTCATTGTTGTGAAACGGTGTCCTCGAGGATTCTTTTTAGAAGTTACAATGTCAAATGTTGACCATTAGAGGGGGCGCTAGCCTAGTATCCTATTAGGATTTAGGCAAGTCATAGAAATGGATACCATAAACCGCAAATAGAAATATTGGTTATACTTTAAGCTGAAGTACTTACTAGTGACATCAGTCTTCATTTGATACATAATAAATATTGTACACCAGCAAGTTATACTTACAACAAGATATTATTTTGTCTGCATGTTTTTTTTTTATTGGTTATGATTATTTTATTCAGTACATATGTAGATGTAGTATGTTTCAAAATGTTTCTGTTTTCTAACGCTAATGGTTGTGATCGCTTCAATATTCCAATTTTAGAGTGAGAGTGAGTGTCAAATGTGACACAAATGTAAATTATTGCATCTTAAAGAATATGCATTTATATTGTGGACATTCTGTTTATTCTTTAAGACAATACAATTTAAATGTATTGTCCACAGATGTGAACAGCTTTGGATTCACAAGTTGGTTAAAAAGTACACAAAGAGCATTGTTTACAACCTACCAGGCTGAGGCTATAGCATTCTCCAACTTACTTGCTAGATGTCTGATTCTCCTCAGTTGGAAGAAAGCTAACCCTAACCACCATCTCACAGGCGCTAGGTTGAGGAGGTAATGTCCTAACTTAAGCTTAAACAGCTAAAATACACTGCCCGAGGCGCCACCGAGATGTATTATAAGGTCTGGCAACCATTTCTGACCAATTTTTTGGATGAGTTCCCATTTATAAACAGAAGTTAGCCAACCCCCCTTTCTATTTTTTTTTTTTTTTTTTTTTAATTTATTTATCGATTATTTTTTCTAAATTTTGAGTTGCAATTTGGATTCTTGTTTTGTTTCAAACAAATGTCTTCATTGTGTGCCAATTTCTTGTACCAAAGTGTTATCTCAGTGACGGTTCACAATGCCAAGTAATAATTTGTTTGTATGTTTCTATGATTGTCTTATTTTGGAGTATTGAGTACTACTGTGAGTGTACAAAATACGTAAGTGACAATCAATAAAAAATATCTTTATAAATAAAAGTACACAAAGAGAATACATTGAAATACACAATAAAATCAAATACAATACAAGACACAGTAAATCACAATAAAATTAATAACACAGCAGTAAACCACCCCCCATAACCACCCCCACTCCACCCCCAGTCACTACAGCAACCGTCAGTCTATGTATGTCTTTGTGACGTCATAACTCTTCCCCTACAAAGCTAATTGTCCGGCCTTTCAGCTAAAATGAGTCAGTCAGCTCGACAAGTTAAGCCAGAAACATACGCATATATACACAAGCACATATTTATTTACACACAGGGCCAGGGCTTTCTGGTTTAATTTATCTTGTATATTTATAATTTTTAATTATAATTTTTTATATTTGTTACGCTGCTGTCCTCTTACTATATACATGGCCACTCCATTGCACTTCTCCTGAAGAACGTTATGAAAATGTAACACGCTGCGCTGGCTTTTGATTTGGTGGAAGGTTCGCTGTCCCCTACTGGCTCAGCAAAACCATAGGAAAACCTTTGACTCAACCACACTTGACTATTCAAAACAAACAAGACAAGACACTACAACAGGTTTCCCTATTCTGAATCAAGGAATCTATCATATATATATATATGTCAAATTTATTAATTGTAATTGATTACTGAGACATGGCCAACAGTACGTACAACAAGCTGTGGGCAGATGCCCAGGTGGAGCTCAATAATCTGCTGATCGAGGAACTCCCTCCCCAGCCCTATCGCCCAGAGAATGAGGTAGTCCTCTTGCAATGCCTGGTTACCCTTTACGTGCGCTACGTCCAAATCTTCAGACAGTTGGAGGAGTGCTATGACCAGGTGGTCCACCCCCAGAAGAGACGTGTTATTCGTCTGGTCCTAGACAGTGTTATGGGAAGAGTTGCGGAGCTCAAAAGTCAAATGGTGGACATAGAGCTCTCTGAGTACAACTACATGGATAGCATTGTTCAGGACTTAAAGCTCACACCTGCAGACATTGAGATCCCCATCCCGCATTATTTCATCAGTGAATGTGATGAAGAATTCCAACAGCGGAAGGCGATGGTAACAAACATTCTCAATGTGATGGAGTCGACAGAGAGGCCCAGGACAGTAGACATTCAGGACGTGGATCGACTTGGACTTGAAGAAGCCATTACGATCATTCAGGTGGCGGAAAGGGCACGCCAGGGCTGCCTCAGGGCAAAGCTTATGAAAGAGATCCAGAAAAGCAAGGAGTGGCAGAGAAAAGCCAGGAACAAGGACCCGGATTCAGTTCAAATAAATTCAGCTGCTGTCTGCATTCAGAAGGTGTGGAGGGGGTACATACAGAGAAAGAGGACAAACTGTTTCCGGCAAGAGGAGCAAATATTCCTTGGGATGACTATTGACAAAAAACAGGAAAAACTATGTACTAATGCTGCCACTAAACAGGCCAATGAAGCCAGCAGGCGGCTCAGACAGAAGGAGTATGAAATGGACTACCAGAAGTCCATAGTTGACACAACAAACAATCTGCGAGATATTGAGGGGCCTGACATGCAGGAGACCATGAAAGAGCAAATCCGACAGTGGTTCTTTGAATGCTATAACCTCACAGGGGTTTTTCCTGACTACCCAGAAGACGAGGATGGAGGCTCAGCTGCCATCTTTGCTGAAAAAACTCCTGAAGATTTGATGGCTGAAATGGCAAAAGAGGAAGAGGAAGAAACCAACAAAAAGGCAAAAGGAAAGGAAGAAAAAGGGGACAAGAAAAAGAAAGACAAAGGAAAGGGGGCTGAGGAGGAAGAAGTTGAGGAGCTGAAGATAACCCCCTCTGCTTATCTGGCTGATCTTGAAGGAGGAAACACAATTTTTTTAAGTGTGTGGAAAAACCGCAGCGAGTTCAAAAACTTTAACCAGAAGCATGAGGCTGAACTGATCAAGGAGGAGAAGAGGAAACTGATTGAGGCAGAGATCCGTGCACAGGTGGACGGAATGATGAGGCAGGAATTGGCTAACTTGAAGCTAGCTGTGAGTCAACCTAAAGGTCCCAAGCCCAAAGGTGGCAAGAAAGACAAAAAAAAGAAAAAGAAAGAAAAGGACTTGACAGCTGACAGGAGTTTTGAGTCTCTGTGTCAAGAGCTGGTGGAACGAGGCTTGTTGATACCGACGGACAATGTAAAGCTGCAGGATTACTTGGGTGACTACAAGTATCTTGGGAGCACATTGAGGCAAACTGATGTTGAGCCCACGCCGTCACTGTTTGACGTACGGCAGGTTGTCGCTCTATATGCGATCTTACCTTTAGGATCTCAGGTTGTCCATGAGAAGGCACCCCTTGTGAACGCCATGCTGCTCGCCGGGCCGGCAGGCGTAGGCAAGAAGATGCTGGTCAATGCTATTTGCCAGGAGACAGGAGCCACCCTTTTTGACCTCTCTCCACTCAGCACTGCAGGGAAGTACCCAGGCAAGAGCGGCCTTGCAATGATGCTTCACATGGTCTTTAAGGTCGCCAGATTAATGCAGCCTTCGGTAATATGGATCGGAGATGCAGAGAAAGTATTCTACAAAAAGGTTCCAAAGGAGGAAAAGGAGTTTGATCCGAGACGCATGAAGAAAAATTTACCCAAGATTGTCCAATCCATCAAGCAGGGCGAGCGTGTCCTTGTATTGGGAACAACAAATGATCCGCTCAAGGCTGATGTCAACGCAATGTGCAAGCTATACAGGAAAATAATCCTCATTCCAAGGCCAGACTATGCCTCAAGGTACATAATGTGGAAGCAGCTGATTAAGAAGAATGGAGGCGAGATGAGCACCATGGACCTCAGCACCCTGACAAAGATCTCGGATGGCTACACGCAGGGTCACATCGTGCAGATGATCCGGAATGTCCTGACGGAGCATCGCATTCACCAGCAGGCCACGCGACCTCTAACCACTGCAGAGTTTATTCCACTGCTGGCCAAGATGGATGCCGTGTTTAAGGAGGAAGAGGCCATCAAAAACTGGTATGAATTGACTCCATTGGGAAAGAAGCGGGCCAAGCCTACAGAAGAGGAAGAAGCCGTCAAAGGCAAGGATGCGAAAAAGAAAGGAAAAAAATAACCAATTCATTTTTAACCACATTTGATGATCTTGATTCAGATCGGCTTTACGTTTGAGTGGATTAAGCTTTTTGAATGCTAATTAGTTTCATGCATAAATAAGAAACAAACAAATTCTTCCATGAACAGAAAAGCACCAGTTCAGTGATAGTCATAGCATTTGCAATGAAGGACTTCCTATCGTATCATCACTCTGCCTATTATTTTGCTGGCCATATTTACAATTCTGCTAATTCTGATTATTTTCCAAATCCTGTTCCAAATCCTCCACGCATATTAAATGGAGAAACCAAAAACCGAGCTCCTGTGTCCTTACTGATGTCATATGGACACAATTTTTAAGTGTGCGGCATTATTGTTAATGTTATGTTTCATGGCAGAAGTTTGGCACACCACTCACCCACAGTTTTCGAGCCGCATGGATGCAAAATAATTTGAAATGGCCATCTCAATTACCAATCGCATTCTATTACTTTGTGGAAGGTTTTGGCCAATCATTTCTGAAAGATTCCTCTTTTTATGCGTTTGGACAAGAGGTTTCCTCTGGGAAAATAAATCCAGTCCTCGCAAACCCTGTCTCCCAATAGATGGGGGCGTAAAAATAATAATAAATATAGCTGCAGGCAGCAATACATAGGGTTCAGTGCAGTTGGCCCTTTGTTAAAGTCCAATGGTGTGCTTTGGCTCTCCGTTTTGTGACGGCAGAAGTTCATTCGTTCCAGCCTGGTTACCTTGTAATTCTATGATTGGGCGGCGTTTGTGACTGTGGGTGGGTGTCCTACGCCAAAACTAACGTTATCATTCTGAAGTAGGGCTGCATGATTACAGCTGAAATGATGATCACAATTATTTTTTTCAATATTGGGAGCACGATTATTTATCATGATTATTAATCCATTTTGAGGAACAGAATTATTTTATGGCACTTTGATAAGCAACAGAAAACTGACTGGACAAAAACAATGTATTTTATAAACCTATAAATAAATAAACAAATTTACTGTAAGTGGTTTAACTGACTTCAATTGTCAAGGTTTTATAATGAACTAAATTGTGTGTAGTGGGCTACACATTTTTGTTGTAATTGTAACAAACCTTTGAGGCATCTGGAAGGCAACCCAAAAACCAAAAACACAAAAAGAATAAAAGACATACACAATAACTGCATGTTCCTTGTATTACATATATAACATATTATGTAATTGCTTATGGTTATTGTTACCAGAAATTGTATTTTAGTAAGTTTCTATACATTTATATTTCTGGAATGTCTCTAAATTGTGATTATGATTGTTGTTGCATGTCAATTGTCCTCAGAAGAATATATATTTATGACGTTTAACAAGTTACATTTTTTTAAAACCCCTTACGAAAATTAACCATGGTTTTACCATGGTAAGCAGGCGTATTGTTAACTATGTTTTTTTGTCTGAGAGAAAAACCATGGTTTATGACCTGTGGTTGTACTATGGTTTAATCACAATATACTTTGATTTTCCTACAGTTTTACCACCATATCTCCACCATGGTTTTACTACTATGCTCCATAGTTCACCATGGTTTAACATGTGGTTACAGACTGTAAATGTGTACATTTTGAACATTCATACATATTAGGCTGTATACTGTATGGTATATAATTGAATATTTTGTTAGTTTGCATAAAGTGCCATTGTAAACCCATGGTACATTTTTGTAAGGGACATAATTAAGGTTCATAGTAATAAAATAATGGCTGTCATATTGTAACTTAGTATATTCCTTAAGTTAAAATCCAATCGCAACTATATTTGTGTCACTAGACTGCAGTGCTATCACGTGATCTGGGTACTCCGTCAACTTGCGCATGAGCGCTGTGGGTGGCGCCATCTTGGTGAGGTTGTTAGATCACAAACTAATTCCACAATACTGAACAGCCGATATGGATGAAACTTGAACGACGCCATGTTAGAACTGCTCCAAATACAAATTGTATTTATTTTATCCGTGGGTTCGTGGGTTCCTGGATCCATGACATCCACAAAGTTCTGACGTCAGTTACATATGCACGTGCCACCATCTTGGTGAGGTTCCCATTGTTGATCATCATTTGGGCATGCAGGTGCATTGTGGGGATGATAAAAAATACAGTTTTTTACTAAATTATTCCACAATAATGGATCAATCTGGATCAAACTTGGACGATGATATGGCGGAAACCGCCCCGAAAACACATTTTATTCTTTTTGTATGTGAGTGTGTTGGATCCATGAGATCCATTGATTACTGATGTGGGTTTTTCATTAACAAAAGAAATAAGGCCCACGCCCCTTAGGACTGGACCCCTAATAAGATGAGTAATTATAGTAGCTGCAATTAGACAAGAGATTTTTTAGTTAGTATTTAATACTGTCATAATATTGATCCGCTACAGCTTGCATGGAAAGTCTCAAAGCCCATAGGAAGGATCACAACCTTGTTGGACCAGCTCTAGAACCTTCAAATGAACATGCTAAGCTAGAGCGTGTAAAGCGTCCTTACAAGATCGGCTCCTATTTCATTCAATATCCTGCTGCAGCCTTCACTTTCCCCCACACATTGGCCCCGATCTTATCTGGACGAGCCTGAGCGAGGTGGAGCATGGCTCACAATAATAACTGGATATCTGTTTTGGTCGGCAATGCGTACAATACCTAGGGAAAGACATAAATACTTACACATAAAAACGTACATAACTACTCATACTACACTAATTACTTTTGAATTACTTATTATTTTATATTGTTTTTGTTCATGAAAAACTGACGTCAGTGGTTTATGGGTGTCATTGATTTGCTGCACTCACAGAAAAGATGAATCAGATGCGTATTCGGGGCATGTCAGAAGACTGTAACTGATGTCAGAACTTTATGGATATCATGGCTCCGACGAACCAACAGACACAATTAATGATAAACATTGTAAGAACATTTAGATATGGTTTCTGGGCAGTTCCAACATGGCGCCGTTCAAGTTTCATTTCGATCCATTCAGTATTGTGGATAAGGTTTGTGATCAACAATCGTCACCAAGCCATCGTCACCAAGAAGGCACCACGCAGAGATATATGCTGCAACAGAGAAATCCTTCTGCACATGCACAAGTTGACGGAGTATACAGATCACGTGAGTCAATAATCAAAACTTCACCAGGATAACACCACACACAGATATTGTTGGGTTTGCACTTTAACTAAAGGAATATAAGAAACAAACTCTTAACCATAGGAGGTCACAATATGACAGCTATTATTTTATTACTATTAACCTTTATTATGTTTGAGAAAAACAAGTATAGTTTCCCTAAGTAAAGTATTACCTGAAGAAAATTGAATTAAACAAAGCACAGCGTATTAAATGTCATAAATATATACGCTGACACATACCAGAGTACGTTCTACAAAATAAAAAAAACAATTACATCACTGTCAGGATATATAAACATTCAATGTATCAATGTATACAAACTTCCTGAATTATAATTACTGGTAACAATAACCATAATTAATTACATAATACAAGGAACATGCATTTATTCTGTGTGTGTTTTGAAATATTTTCAACCTCTTTGTGTTTTTGGGTTCCAGATGCCTCAACGATATCCAAATTCCTATCCAGCAAAGAAACAATGGGCAGAACGTGTTGCATTGGAGGTCACCCACTCTCCTCAAAAATAAAGAAAGACTAAAATAATTTCTGAAAACCTCTGAACAAAACTCTGAAAACTTGAGACAAAACTCAAAAACAAAGGACTGCAAAAAAACTCAAAGAAGGGCTGGAAAAACCGTACAAAAGCTGGTGCAAAACGTCTGAGAACATTTGATACAGATGAAGTTCTGTGAGATAAACCTGGTGATTCTCCACCCATCTCGGTGTTCAGAGGCTCATTTCATCAGGGTGATGCACGGCTCCAGGAACTAGCAGTGTGCAGGTGTCGCTTTGACAGCAGCACTTAAGAGCAACACCCAAAATATTTTGACATGGACAGCAAGTCACCGAGATGATGTCTTGATAGACGGAACTCGCCCTTATCACAACACGAAAACGTGGAATAGATAGAATACCAGACAATGTTCTCGGAAGAGCTTATAGTGCAATATCACAATTGCCGAGGCAACATACCTTCTGTATGACAACATTTGCATTATCGTACGCTGAAGAATCACCAGGTTTATCTCACAGAACTTCATCTGTATCAAATGTTCTCAGACGTTTTACAGTACTAATCGTGATTAACAATCCGGATTATTATTTCAGCCATAATCGTGCAGCCCTACTTCAGAATGATAACATTTGTTGCGGCGTAGGAAACCCACCCACAGCAGCAAACACCCCGCCCGATCCTAGAATTACACTGTAACCAGGCCGGAATGAATGAAAGTCTGCATCACAAAACACACCGGAACAGGGAGCCAAAGCACATATATATATATATTATATATATATTATATATATATATATGCTGCAACAGTATATATACTATATATAAAGTATATATATAAATATATATATCTGCTGCCTACAGATATATATATATTTTATCTTTGTTTATTTTTCTTTTGCTTTCTGTAGATTTTTTGGCTCACATTGAATGTTTTTGTCATAAGTTAATATATATGACCAAATGAGGTTTACTGTATATTGTCATATTTTATTCTGTACAGTTAACCGTTAGATTTTATTTCGTTTTTGTCTCTGTTTTTTTCAACATTTTCCATGAAGGAAAAATTCCTCCATTTTTTTTTCCATTGCATTATTATTATTGCCTATTTTTTATGTAAGCTGTTGCTTACGCTGAGCTCTATCCATTTACGTATCTATCTCATTGAAGATCATTTGAAATATTTTTCACTTCACTTTTCTCGCCCTTTGTTATCAATTCATCTCTTTCTTTCTTTCTCACTCACTCACTTCTTCTGTTTTCATTCTGCTCCCGCGTCACTCCGCCCTCTTCCATGTTGGTATGCAGTGCACTGCAGCTCAGAGTGAGCAGTGTGTGTGTGTGTGTGTGTGTGTGTGTGTGTGTGTGTGTGTGTGTGTGTGCACCCAATACGTTTCTCCACACTAATCGGGAATTATTCAAAGACGGGTGAGTGTAGTGGGCAGGCAAAGACACATTGACGTTACGGCATGTAATTAGTTCTTGGTTTGGACACCACAAGCACATACACGCACACACGCACACACACGCACACACACACCACACACACACACACACACACGCACACACGCACACACGCACACACACACACATGCACACACACACACAAATACACATAATCAATGCTCACACTCGCATCACATACACAGGTCACACATCACCTGTGTGATTCTGTCCTTGAGCACACACACACACACACACACACACACACACACACACACACACACACACACACACACACACACACACACACACACACACACACAAATTGGAACTACCCACAATCTGGTTCACCGACAG
This sequence comes from Zeus faber, assembly GCF_960531495.2. Classification (NCBI taxonomy): domain Eukaryota; kingdom Metazoa; phylum Chordata; class Actinopteri; order Zeiformes; family Zeidae; genus Zeus; species Zeus faber. The sequence continues at coordinate 8,871,563 of NC_137199.1, read as the reverse complement.
CTTCTCCATTCTTTTTCTTTAGTCACAACACAACCTAACGTTAATTATTACCGTGACGTGAGGGCAATTTATCGAGGCATAATTTTGGCCCGTTGATGAAGGAATCCACCTGTTCTTTAAATTCCCGCATTCACACACACACACACACACACACACACACACACACAAGTTGGTACTGCCCACAATCCTGTTCACCGACAGCTTCTCCATTGTTTTTCTTCAGTCACAGCACAACCTAACGTTAATTATTACCGTGACATGAGGGCAATTTATCGAGGCATAATTTCAGTCTGCTGTTGAAGGAATCCACCTGTTCTTAAAATTCTCGCACACACACACACACACACGCACACACACACACACGCACGCACGCACGCACACACACACACACACACACACACACACACACACACACATCGCTGTGGTGTATTGTAGCTCTAGAGTTTTTCAACCACCTAGCTGCACAAACAAAAATCAAATTCACTTAGAAAATAAGTAAATAATGGAAATTTGCTGTTATTGTAGTGATAAACATTTCAACTTTGTTTTGAGATTCGGGTCTTGAGGAGCATTTGATTTCGTTTGATTCAAGCGAGGGAGGACTTTCAGAGAAGACTAGAGTTAATTGTTTGTCGGACTTCCGACTTCCGAGTCATTTAACAGATGTGCTTCGACAGTCAGTTTTGATGCTGAACGAATCATTCAGCATCAGTGGGTCTTCCCTCAGTCTTAAAAGTGCTGTTCGATCCTTGCTTCAGAACGCGGCTAATTCTCCCTCCCACGCCCGTCCTTCCTTCCACACCTCTTACCCCAAGCTATTTGAACAACATCATGTGGCAGGTCATTTTTCACGCGCAAAACGATAAACGGCTGTAAACCAAAACTTAATGTGTCCACAACTCAGAACAATGGCTCACACTCAGCTGGGGACCGAGCAGATTTATGCCGGGTCTTTACTGCGGTGCTTATTGTGATTTAGTAGTCAGTGGTACCTGTAGGTAGCGCTCACCAAGGATGGAGCTGGTACCACCCCCAGTATATAGATCTATAGATAGATAGATAGATAGACAGACAGACAGACGGACGGACAGATAGATTGATAGAGAGAAAGTGAGAGAGTGAGAGATATGGATAGATAGATAGATAGATAGATAGATAGATAGATAGATAGATAGATAGATAGATAGATAGATAGATAGATAGGTAGATAGAAAGAAAGATAGATAGATAGATAGATAGATAGATAGATAGATAGATAGATAGATAGATTTTATATATATGTCTATATATATAGATATATATAATAAAGTAATGAGAATGAAAATTTAAAAAGAAAATTGCAATATAAAATAAAGCTATGAATTTGCTGAAAAATGGCAATATCTAACAATTAAACTAAAAGTAAACAAGTAGACTTTGCAAATTTGGCAAAATGCCAATTTACCTTACGATAAACAGTAAGTTAAAAAAGTTGATTACAAAAAGTAATAAAATGTTTCTATTTTCTTTTTTACAATTGACAAGATAGAAATTGACAATATACAACAAACCTCAAACTTTATAATAAGCCTGCTTTTTTAAATGTAGGATAAACCTAACAATTAACACAAAACCTAATGATAACCAATGGAAATTACATTTAGCAGACACTTTCATCCAAAGCGACTTACAATTATTCAAACACCGATGGACGCAGGAGTTAAGTGTCTTGCTCAAGGACACTACAGCATGCTAGCAGGAGAAGCCTGGGATTGAACGAGCAACCCTTAGATTACTAGACGACCAGCTCTACCTCCTGAGCTACCATCCCCGGATATAAACCTAAAATTAGTTTAATTAGCGCAGGCGGTCTGCCAATACCAATGCAAAGCAATCCAAGGGTCAGCAAAGCGTCCTGACATTGACACATGTTGCCTTATTACTGGAAGAAACTCGAACGCCTCTTGAAGCTATCTCTGGCAGTTCTGGCAGTGGGAAGGAAACTCCGGAGAAAAAACGAAAAGAGAGAGATGAGTGCAGACCGGATCGATACATACGGAGTGGTTTATTCAGCAATGCTGGCGTTCGGTGAAGTTCCAAACTCAGCGGCTCTAAAACTGGAGGTAAAAAAAAGAATGCGCTGACCTGTCCCTCAAACGACAGAAAGTTTTATTCTGGCTTATTCACGTCAAACAAAAAAAGAACACAAGCCGGATGGCATTTTGCTACACCGACAGAAAAATTGCCAAATCTGCCTTAACTTGGTGGTAATTCACGTCCTGCCGCTGTCTACCGGTTGATCTGTGACTTGCTCTTATGCGGGGTACACGCTACAAGATAACCAAGCCGACTCTGGGCCCGAGTCTGATAATGGTGAGCAAAGTCCAGGTTTTTTAATGGTTCTAAACATAATCATGGCAGATTATCCTGTGGTGTGAGGGATGTTACAAGTCTTTTTTACTTCCCCCGATCGTGTGGATGGATGGCTGGAATCTGTGTGCTGCGCTGTTTTGACCAAGTCTCTCCCGCTCTCCACATATAATAGGAACAAAACCTCTACATTTATCATTAAATCATCATATAATTTTATGATATGTTGTTTTGTGTGGGGTCTCTCACATTTTTTTTTACACGTTAAGATTTGAAAAATCTGTTGGTGTGGGCCAGGCTTTTGTTTGGTTACATCTTTCTCCCCTGCCATCTTTTGTTATTCTCCCTCTCTCCTCGGGTGATGTCCCAACCTCCCCTATCCTCTACAAATCTGTCCTGGCAAATAAAATGATCCCCACTGAAACATTTACTTGACATAGGACATTAATGGGGGGTGGAAAATGCTGTTCAACAGTGGCTGGAGAAAGAGAGAGAGAGAGAGAGAGAGAGAGAGAGAGAGAGAGAGAGAGAGAGAGAGAGAGAGAGAGGGTGAAGAGAATCTCTTTGCTGACTGCATGAACACTCATGCAAAATTCATGGCCAGAGCAAAATGAGACACCGCGGCCGCTGAGGGACAGTGGGTGAGGAAAGGTATGATGGGATGGAGTAGATGGACAGGAGAGAGGAACAGACAAAGTAGAGTAGGATGAGGAGGCGGGGGAGGACGATGTATGGATGTGAAAATATCTGTGAAGGGGGGGGGGGGATTCTTCATGTGTGAGAGAATTAAACAAAGAACCAAATAACATTTACACGAAAACATTGGACGACAACATGTATCAAAAAACAATTAACCAGGTCCAGCAAGACTGGAACTGGTCACGTGGCCTTACTGCAATAATCCCACAAAAAAGGAAGAAGACGAGTAGGCAACGGACACAGACCATCTCATCCTGTGCTGTCGAGGTTAGTGTCTTGGATGATAAAAACAAGAAGCTGGACATGCTTGGTCCACTCCTCCAACACCAACACACCTGAAACTCCCCACGGACAATGTGAAGCAGATCACCTTCGACCAGGTTAATCGACTGGGACACCATGCAGGGAACCGTCCCCGCTCCATCATTGCTAAGTTTGAACACTTCAAAACAAGGAGCTTGTTAAAAGCAAAGGACGGGAGCTGAAAGGAACCATGCTGGGTATGAACGACCAATTCCCCCAGGAGATCAACGACGGAAGATGCTGTACCCCATCCAGAAGGAGAACCAGCAGAAGGGTAAACGGGTATCACTGGTTGTTGATAAACTTTATATAGATGGTCTGTTATTCCAAGATTACTCCACCACACCCTGGTTATTCTGATAATTATGTATGCAAGAAGAAATAAGTATCCTATCTGTGTCATTGTGAATATTGCTCACTCTCATAATCTCACCTTCCTAATCCCTCCCTCCCTACTTCTCTCATCACTCACTCTACCCGCTCTCTCACTATTTGTATGTCTGACTCTCTGTCTGACTGAATGTTCTTTGTTTAATCTATCTTTGTCTAATTGTCATTTGCTTCTGTAGATCTGTATCCCCACAAATGTCCTGCAATACTAGGACAGTAAAAAGAATGTCAAGTATAAAAACTCAGACCTATCTATGAGAAAACATGGGCACAGTAGTATGGCTATTGCCTTGGATGCACTGTAGTGCTGCATGGGAAAGCTACAGATACACATCCATCACCCCCTAACTAATCTCAATGACACCCATTAAGTTTGTTAGTTGGATTGTGAGAGGCTTGGGCTCTTCTGTTTACTGCAAGAATCTCACCTCACCGCATCCGAGTACCTCAAACTCAAAGCTAAATTGGTTAAACAGATGTTTCGGCATCATATAACTAAAAAAAAAGGTGTTTCTATATTGATCAATAAAAGTATCGCATATCCGAATAAAACCAATATATCAGACACGGAAGGGCGATAAATAATGATTAATGGTATTTTAGGAACGTGAAATTAACCCAAGCATATATTTTTGGTCCTAATGAGGACGACCCCAATTTTCTTTCACAAAACTCCTAGAATTCTCTGACTCAATTGTTATACTGGGAGGGGACTCCAACACAGTACTTGATCCAAGTTCAGACCATTCACAAACCAGAGATAATCACAAGTCCTGGCATTCGTCTGACATTATAAAACAATGTATGAGTGATATTGCTCTTGGCGATTCTTGGCGATCAAATAATCCACATAATAGAGAATACACATTGCGGTGGACCAGGGGGCGTGGCCAAGCACCGGCTGCAGATGACAGCACGGTTCCCTTTCCTTCGGCCACCAAGCTGTCTCAAATTGGCCTCATCAGCTCCAGCTGATAGGCAGGGAGATTTCTTAATATTTGTTTGTGTTGCAGAGGGCATTGGCGCACTGGCTGGTAAGTCGACCAGGGCCAGAGCGGAATGTCATTCCTCTGATCAGACCCTCCTGGCAGGTGATGGTTTAACACATAACTTGTTACAGATAAATCATTTTACCATTTGACCGAATGACTCTCCAAGAATATCACCATCCGTACTCTGGGAAATGACAAAGGCAGTTCTGAGAGGTAGTGTTATTTCATTCTCCTCTAAAAAGAAAAAGAAAGGACAAGAATGCCAAACTATACCACAACAACAATTAAAGATTTGCACTCCCAACAAGTCCAATCACCCACTGAGTAAATCCGAAATGAGATCAAGTCATTTACATTTCAACTTGATAATATCATCCATCAAAAGACACAATTCCTCATGCAATGAACAACACTTTTTTTTATTATTGTGAATTCAATGACAAATCAGGTACATTTCTTGGCAATCAGTTGAAACATGATAGAGAAAAAACACCTATTACGGCCATCAAAGAACCACAGGGTAGGATAACACATACCCCACAAGACATCAAAAAAATATTCAGAGACTTTTATAATATCACTCAGATAATGAATCAAATATATCAAACATTAATTCATTCCTCGATAATATCAACCTCCCTAAAATCCACAGAGCAGGCTACCACATTAGATCAACCCCTTACTCCACAACTCAGGAAAGCTCTCTGCTCTGTGCCCAACAATAAACCACCTGGATAAGACCTAGTGGACTTATATCCTCATTTTTCATTAGAATGGTTACGGTGATTAAGTCAACCTCCACCATATCTCAAATAAACAACTTTAATACTGTTATTGCTTCTTTAGATGCCAAAAAAGCATTTGCTAGAGTTCATTGGACATATCTGTTTTCCACCCTCAATACATTTGGCTTTGAAAGTCACTCATTCAATGGATCAGAATTCTGTACAACTCACCATCTGCTTCTGTCATCACCAGTGGTTACACTTCACAGCGTTTCACTCTATGACGTGGCACGAGACAAGGATGTCCACTCTCCCATTTACTATTCGCCATCTTTATTGAACCCTTTGCTGCGGCCATCTGTTAAAACAATAAAATCATTAGCATACAAAAAGGAAACTGTTCAGAAAATGGGGGGGGAATGGTTGGGTCCGTTGATCTGGTTGTACTTCACCTATCTCTCCAAGTTCCGAAACTGATACTCAGTACAAACACCACACCATAGGCCTATGGTTTGTGGAAGTGGTGGGATGTTGCTGGTGGCCCCGAAGTGCTTCTTGTCTGTCCTGCAATTTAAATACCACTCATATTAGTTTAAAACACATACACTCGCACATGAATCTTTCTCAAAACAACACTCCAACAGACCAGGTTCTGCGGGGCAGGAGGGGTGCAAGTGATTCGGGTTTGACTTGCTTGGAGGACTGGTACCCACACTTTTACAACAATTTTAACTGCAATTGCCAACAGCACACATTGAGCACTGGGATTGTCTGGGGTGGCGGGATGTCGTATGTATGTGCCTCAGGAGTGCAGGGTCTCCTCGCGCGCTCCGTGACTGGGTAAAGCTCCTCGGGGCAGGGCGTGGGTGTTGCTCTGCGAGCTTCCTCTTCTCTGGGGGCCAGGGGGTCTTCTGTGGCCGCAGGGTGGTTGTTCCTGTCGGTGGTGAGTGCCCGTACGGCTGTGGGCCGCAGGCCCCAGGGGTAGCTTTGGGGCCTTTTCCGGTTCTTGGAGACACTACGATATAATACCGGCCTTATACACCAGAACCAATTGGGACAAGTCCTGTACAGTCACCAGTGGACATTTTACATGCACACACATCACACACACACATCACACACACACACACACACACACACACACACACACACACACACACACACATACAGGTGGACTCATCACAGGCACACAGACACCACCAGCATCTGCTTTGAACACACCCCAACACCCTCCTGGTTACATCCCTCTCCTTTACTCCCTTGTTCTACTATCATAATTATGACAGGAAGAGGCCATTTGCTGAATTGCTTTTCCAGTTTTCCTGGCCTTAATTAACTCTGTTTTGTTGAGACATGTCATGCGACGTTTCTTTGTTCATGTTTGTCCAGGTACATTTTGTTGTTTGGTTCTATGTGTATTTGTCTCACCCATGCTGATTCTCCCCTCTTGGAGTAGTGATTAGTTGTTTAACGACCAAAACATGATAAGATTATACTCCAAAGAGCGGGATTGATGGCGGTATCCATATATCCATATATCCATATATCCATTACTCGTTAGGTTTCCCTCAAGTATGTGCTTAAAATAACACCATATCTATAAACCATATATAAAATATGCAAAACCATCGTTTCTGTGGTATAAAAAGAAAAAAAATACCAAATATAGAAATTAATATACAGTAGCAGATGTCATGTAAACTTAGAACAGTCAATAATTGAACAATTCTTCTTGCAGGGATGTCATCCGATCACAAGGCCTAGTCCAGTGTAGGTCAAAGTCCAGGGAGTTCACTTTGTTTTCTGACCAATCCCAGGTGTGTTCATTTTTACCTGCACTGCCTTTACTTCCTGTCTCAAGTTCTTCAACTTCATGGCTAAAGTGCAACTCCCTTCCTTTTTATGAATAACACTCAAGCTTTCCAAGTATCTTCAAATTGTTTATCTGTGGAACAGTCCCATCCGCCTTTTCTGTAGATATTAAGACACCACTAGATTCATACCATTCCAGCATAGTTTTTCCACCAACCTGGATAATCCTCAGGAATTTTTCCCTCCCCTTCCTGCTACATACATACATCATACATACATTCTACAGCACAGGGGATTTTCGGCTTTCTCTGGGGAAATAAGTCACCCGTAGTGTTCATACTCCTTTTTCACCCTCCTTTTTTTCCTCTGGCGCCATACTGCATGACTTTTCTGACACTGGCTACAACTATCTTTTTCCGGAACTACTCTTAATAAGTTTTGATCTTCCTGTGTACATGCCCAGCAGGGTTTCTGTAAGTGTTGGCAGGCTGTATATGTCAACCACTCTAACACTCCTTCTGTATCGTCCTCTCATACAGTGGCTCAGCCTTCTGATTTTCAACGTGCTTGACTTAACTGGGTGAGGTTTTATTCCAACCCGTCATCCATTCCCATGTTGTCGCCCACCCTCCCTCTTCCCCTATTCCTGGGGAATTGGCGGTGCCTTGAGGGTTGTTCTCACTGGGAAGTTTCACCTGTATTTTAGATCCAAGTTTCTCAGTTGGAGGATTCCAATCTTTTAATTCTGTTATAGGCGCTTCTGGATATGCTACTCTATTTATCTCGATATGAGGGTCCTGTCCCTATCTGTGTCCTAGCTCTGCCCTTACTTCCCATTGTAGACCCACCAAATGTGGATGAGACCCACCAAATGTCACAGTGAGATTACCATGAGGTTAATCGTCACCTCTGCCTTAGTCCCTACAAAGCATTTCTCCCGTTTTTCCTTCTTTTACTGTCACAGAATGTTTGACTTCTTGGTCTATTTTCTGTGGGATTGGTCAAAGTACAGTAGCGACATTCTCTTCTGTCTGACCTGTCATTCTCTTAATCCTTTGTAAACCTTCCTCCTGTAAGCCTGTTGTGTGTCTTACAGTCGCCATGATTTTGTGTTGTCTGGTTGTTAGGCCAGGTCGTCCATGTTGGCGGTGGTGAGTTCATTGTTTCTGGCATTCCCTGACTCTCCAGGGTTGCTCCTTGGGCCAATGGAAGCTGCCACGCTCTGCAGCATATCAACAGCAGTTTGACCAAAGGGAGATTCTGGCAAGTGTGTTAATTCCTCCTGGAATGCCTTTCCCACTGGATCTCCGGTCTCTGGATCTGGCTCCACCAGGGGTGCATCTCTCTCTGGATTTTCAGCACCTGGACCTGGCTCCTCCTGGGGTGCCTCTCCCTCTGGATCCCCACCATCCAAAACCTTCTCATGGTCTGGTCTGGTCTCTTGCCATGGCACCCTAGTGCAGTGATTAAGATGATACCAAGCAGTGCATCCTTCTATCTGAAAGTCAGTTGGCCATTCCCTGATCACTTTGTTGGGACCCTCCCACCTTGGCTCATTCCGCTGCCTCCTGAAGACCCCTAGATAGAAGAGGTCCCTGGGTTCCACCGCCTTGGCTCTGGAACTCTATTATTTTCCTGTTGGTATCCTCAATACAGATGAGGAGATTTCTGGTTCCTGTGAGAGCTGCCACTTCCGGTTCCGGTGACGTATTCGCTTGTGCACTGTTGCTGCTGCTATTGCTGCTGCTGTTTTCTGTTGCTGCTATTGTTTCTGCTGGTATTGTCATTGCTGCTGCTAACCTTATACCTAAACCTAACCATCCACCGTGACTGGATTTAGATGAGATGGTGTACACAGTTGAAATCACAGTGTCTGGTGAGGGCTGCCACCTCCGGTTCCGGTAACATCTTTGCTGTGCGTTGCTTCCCTGGGAACTGTTGACTCAATACAGATGAGATTTCTGGTTCCAGTGAGAGCTACCACTTCCAGTTCCGGTGACGTCTTTGCTTGTGCGCTGTCACTGCTGCTGTTGCTGCTGTTTTTGCTGCTGCTATTGTTGCTGCTGGTACAGTAGCCGCTAGTGTTGCTGCTGGTGTCATTGCTGCTGGTGATGCTGCTGCTAAACTTATACCTAAACTTAACCATCTCTGACCTTATTCCTAAACCTAATCATCTCGAACATTATACCTAAACATAACAATCCCTAGACTTATACCTAAACTTAACCATCTCTAACCTTATACCCTAATTTAAATATCTCTAACTTTGTACCTCAACTCAACATCTCTAACATCTCTTACCTGAGTGACTTCTCCAGTTCCGGTGAGAGCTTCCACCTCCGGTTCCGGTAAGGCCTTTGCATGTGCCTTGCTTTTGTTGCTCCTGCTTGGTCCTGCTGTTGTTGCTGCTAATGTTGATGTTGCTGCTATTTTTGTTGCTGTGGTTGTTTCTGTTGTGATATTCCACTTAGAGGATCATAAGAAGTGTGTGTTTTCAGAGAGAGAGAGAGAGCCAACAGGATCTCCCTCCCAAAGTATGTTTGGAAATTTGACTCGTAATTTAGGGACGCTAATTAAAGGACCGTGACTGGATTAAGATGAGATGGTGCACACAGTTGAAATTTCCGATTCCGGAGAGGGCTACCACTTCCGGTTCCAGTGACGTCTTTGCTGTGCTTTGCTTCATTGAGATGAGATGGTACACACTGTTGACTCAATACAGATAAGGATATTTCTGGTTCTGGTGAGAGCTACCACTTCTGGTCCCGGAACGTCTTCACTCGTGCACTGTTGCTGTTGCTGTTTTTGTTGCTGCTGTTGTCTGCTGCTGGTATTGACACTGCTGGTGTTCTCATTGCTGCTGCTGCTGGTAGTGTTGTTGGTGCCGCTAACCTTATACATGAACTGGTGTTGTCGTTGCTGCTGCTAACCTTATACCTAAACTTAACTCTCGCTTGCCTTATACCTCAGCTTAACGTAACATTATACCTCAACTTAACCATCTCTAACCTGAGTGACCTTTCCAGTTCCGGTGAGAGCTACCACTTCCAGTTCCAGTGACGTCTTTGCGTGTACGTTGCTGCTGTTGTTGTTGCTGCTGCTGGTGTCGATGTTGCTGCTGCCGTTGTTGCTGTTTCTGTGGCTGTTGTTGCCGCTGTTGTTGTTTTCTGTTGCTGCCAGTGTGGTTGGAGTCGCTTTTATTGCTGTTTTTGTTTCAACTAAACCATCCGGTGAGAGCTACCTCTTCCGGTTCCGGTGACGTCTTTGCCTGTACGTTGCTGCTGTTGTTGTTGCTGCTGGTGTTGATGTTGCTGCTGCTGCCACTGTGGTTGGAGTCGCTTTTATTGTTGTTTTTGTTGTCTTTGTTGTTGCTTTTGTTGTTGCTGTTGTTTCAGGGGCATTCTTTTGTAATGACCGGCTGACAACTATGTTCTCTCTTTCTTTTTTGTCTTCCTATTTTGTATTTCTTTGTAAAGCGCATTGTGTCGCCCTGGTATGAAATGCGCTCTATAAATAAAGTGTGACTTGACTTGACTTGACTAAATCACATTTGTATAGCAGTTAATTGTCTAATATACTCTTTTATTTCAATTTCCAATTGTTCCAAAGGTGGCCCTTTACATGGTCCACGAAGCACAGCTACAGGCATGGGTCTAACTGCAAGCATTTAATGCAGGGTTAGATGCATTACTCGGTTATCTTGTATGCAGTAGCTCATTAGTGTTTATGGTAGTCCATCTACTCTACTTTTTGCGCTTGCAGATATTTTGTTTATTTTTGCTGTGAGTGTCCCATTTACTCTTTCAACCATTCTTTGTGATTGTGGATACACACATCCACATCATACACAACACACATCCTCGTCTCTGTTTTATTCTTAGATTTTGTATCACCTGTTTCATCGTTTTTTGCTCAAACGATGAGCCATTGTATGAACTTATTTCTGTTGGTATGCCAAATCTGGGTATTTCTTCTCTCTTTAGAAATGTTATCACTGTTCCTGCTCCTAGGTCTGCTGATGGAACTGCTTCTACCCATCTGCATAATCTATCAATTACCATCAGCATGTATCTTTTTCCATGGACCTTTTTGATAATATCTACATTATCTAACACTAAATGTTTAAATGGTCCTTCCAGTGTTAGGACATATCCTAATGGTGTAGTAATGCCTTTCCACACATTGTTTTGAACACATATTTCATGCTCAGCGCACATCTATCATCATTTGGAGGTGTGGAACCAATATCCTTGTTTTTTAATTTTCCTCATCACTTCCCTCCTTGTCCAATGATCAAAACCAAGCGCATTTTTGATGAAGATTCCTAGTAGGGCTGTAGGTGCTAATATTAGTCCATCATGGGCCCTCCACAGGCCATTATTATCACGTCTGCCACCTCTTTTTATGCACTAATGGTTTGTATATGTCCCCTTTCTTCTGCATTCTTATGATGTCGTCTATGCTCCGTGACGCTTCGGCATGATTAACGGCGCTTGAATTGCTGTTGCACATTTTGAGGCTTGTTTCGTTGCCTCATCAGCTGCGTTATTGCCTGTGATTTTATAGTCATTACCTTTTTTATGTGCTTGAAACTTTGTTATTGCCACCAGTTTTGGTAACAGTAATTCTGTTATTAACTCATGAATTTGAGTGAAATGCAAGATGGGTGTAACATCAGTTTTCTTTAATCCTCTTTGTTTCCACGCTGCCCCAAACAGATGACAAACGCCATGAGCATATGAGACCCACCGTAGACTTTAGGTACATTTGGTGGCTTTTGGCTATTTTTTCCACATCATTTGAAAGTAAAGAATCAGGGCATCCAAACAAGGTGTCACTTGTGCAAATCAAGCAAATATTTTTAAAGCTATGACTTGCTAATGACAAGGGAGTGGCAAACTGTGTTTCTGAGATAATCACCTTCAAAGTTTTCCCCCACACTGGGCTTTATTCAGCCAACTCCCAGAATGTAAATGGTGTTGCCGGACAAAAAAAAACGCATGGCTACTTAACATAGTGCAAACATTTAATTTCTCCCCTGGCTGCATTTGCAGGTAAACTTGGGAATCTTGTCCATTGCTACTTGTTCATAATCTGCATCAACAACCTCAATGGAGTTCAACACGTCATCAACTTCTTCCTTTGTAACACCAACGGGCGTATCGTCGGTCTCCTCCGGTGGTTGTTGAAAATATTCAGTTTCATCGTCACACTAGGTTGAAATCCATTCTTTGAAATGTTCTCCAAGTCCGGGTTAAGGCCGGCATCAGATAAAGCATCGCTGGCGTTCTCTGCCTCGCTGAACTGACTATCATCGCGGAAAATTAAGTCCAGTACGCGCTGCTTACACTGACTTGGATCTATCGCACTGGTCAGATTAAGGTCCTCGATATGATTTAGATCTTCCGCAACCCGCTTCTTGTAATCCATAAATATACAGAGATGAAAGTCTTCACAGACAAGAGAAACCGGATCCTCGTCTTGTTTATGGAAGTGACTTCAGCATGAACTCTTCGTTGGTATACATTGGTATACGTTCCCTACACAATAATGTCTCCATGTGTCTGTAAAAGTATTACAATTTCAAGGTTGATCTCTATTGCAACGGTTTCACATTGTGATTTCACATCACATGGAATGTGGAGTAATGATCTTCACCTGGACGTTCGCTTTAAAGAGAAACGATCAATCGGCGCTGTTCAACTCTATTCAGCGTCTCGGTAAGTGAACTGTGTTTCCCCATGAAATCTAACAGGAATATTTATCTCCACAGTTTAACATGTTCCTACTATTTATAAATCAAACTCCTTTTTAAAAATACGTTGAGAGATAATAAAAAAAAACACAAAGGAACACGAATCTGGAAAACCTAATTTTCCTTCAAGAAAGATTTTTTAAACTTATTTGGCTGTTCCTGGCGACTTTAGAAATGCGTGAGATGGCAGGTTTTGCTGCAGTGGGTCACATGTCTACAGTATATGGAGTCTGCATAAACACAGTTCACATACTGAGACGCTGAATAGCGCTGAACAACGCCGATCAATCGTTTCCTTTAAAGCGACCGTCCAGGTGGAGATCATTGATACATATTCCATGTGATGTGAAGTCACAATGTGAAACCTTTTTGATAGAGTTCAACCTTTTTGATTGAGTTCAACCTTTAAATCTTAATACTTCTACACACACACAGAGACGTTGTTATGGAGGGGATTTTCCGAGACTCATAATATTGATAGACTGTACATTTTGTTGTGTTGTCCGTACTTTTAAACTCCAAAATAATTCAACTTTTATATATTTGTACTTATATATATTTGTATATTCTTACTGTTAAATAAAAGCTTTTTTAAAAACAAAAGATGTGTGTTGTTAACGATGTTCAACAATCTTTGTGATTGGCCCATTCAGCATTATGTTAAGTAGCCATGAGGCTTTGTTTGTCTGGCAACAACATTTGTATTTTTGGAGCTGCCTGAATGAACCTGATGTGGGTAAAACTTTGAAGGTGATTATCTCAGAATCACAGTTTGCCACACCCTTGTCATTAACAAGTCATAGCTTTAAAAATGTTTGCTTGATTTGCACACAATTGACACCTTGCTTGGAAACTCTGATTCTCCACTTTCAAATTATGAAAAAAAAATAGTCGAAAGCTGCCAAATGACCCTAAAGTATGCAGTGGGTCACATATTCACTATTCATCCGTTGCCCTCTCTACATACAAGTTTTTTAAATCCGCAAGTTGTGCATGGTTGTGGACAAGCCTCATTTTGAATCGTAATATACTGATTGTTTGCTTCGTGGTGTACCACAGCAAAACCTGCATGGTTGCCAATGTGATCCTTGAAGCATGATCTATCCACAAATAACTCATCGTCTGCATCTGCTATGCGAGTGGTCATTAAATCTGGTCTTAATTTGGTATACGTAAGTGAGTTCGCCACATACTCATGTGGTGTGCCCTTGCACTCGTGGGGAAGCCTTTCTGCTGGGTTTACTGTTGAACATCTTTTTATTGTGACATACGGATACGTTGTGCTTGATGTTCCAAGAGCCTAGCATTGGTTAGCACGAACCTTCCTTGTTCATCATTTCTGTTGCTTTGTGATGGGTGTATATCGTCACTGGATACCCCATTATAATTGTTGAAGCTTGTCATATGCATACTGTATGGCAACTAATTCTTGGTAACATGGCGGGTCGCCTGCATCTAACTTGGTGTTGTAGTATGCTGTTGGTTGTTTTCAGTGGCCACTATATGTTTCCTGCCTTAGAACGGCTGACACAGCAGAGGAGGAGATACAGGAGAAACGGTTTGGGTTAATCTGGGTTTGCGAGTGTGCTTGCTCACTGCATTTCCTGTATTAAGTTTTCAAAGGCTGCTATATTGTTGCTATTCCATATTAGCTGAGCATTTGGTTTGTTTAGTCTGTCCTTTCCATTAATTCCCTGAGTGGGGCAGGTTTTAGGGCATAGTTCTCGATCCAATCTGAGCTAAACCCTGCCATTCCTAAGAACGTCATAATTTGTTTCACAGTCTGTGGCTTTGGGGCTTTGCTGATTCCTTCCAGCTGACTAAATGGCATTGCTTTCGATTGATGGGCGATTGTGCGACCCAAGTATTCTACCTCTAGTTGGCAGAACTATAGCTTTTTCTGGGAGACTTTTCGTCCTCCTATCGCTAGCTTCTGCAGTACTGCCATAGAGTCGCTGTGGCACTGTTCCTGTGTTGTAGAACACTCAAGTAGATGGTCTACATATTGTGTCAGCGTACCTGATGGCAAAGGGGTGTTAGAACAGCTCTGAGTTTTTATCAATACCCCTGCATTTCTCAAACCTTCTATCGTGTCTTCTATTCCTGGTTCTGCTTCCAGTTTCATATGGTAATGTGGTTTCCAGGGCGGTTTGGTGTTTGGTTTTACCCGTATCTGAACCGGCCTAGCTGATTTCACTAATCAACATCAGTGTCATGTTTGGACCATATTTGTTCTGGGCTTACTTGTTCCATTTCTTCCCTCAACACTTCCTGTCGGCTTCTTTCTCCTATCTCCTGCATCTGTTGTTTTTCTTCTGTCTCAACTTCCTGTAGTTCCCCCTGACATTTCTGTGAAACAAAGTGTTTTAATGAGACTGCTGCATTTTTATCTGAGTATTCAAGGATTATCTGTTTCTTTCCATTGTTTCTCCTTTTCCTGTTTCATCCTATAGCTTAAGTCTTTGGCTTTGTATCCCTTGTTTATCAGTAGGGTGGCATGTGGTGCCATCGTAGGCATATGGTACCATTTCTGTATAGTGTCTGCTTGTGGTTGATCCCAAACCGCTATTGCTGCCCCTTGTGGGCCGATTATCATATATTGTGATTGTATCAAGTCTTTTCTTCCAACTGACCCCATTTGCCAAAATTGTTCTAATATTGGATCCTGGTTTGGGTCATACTGCAGCATGCAATGATACCCTTGTCTGGATCATCTAGTTTTCGCGAGTTGTGCCCTAATAAACTTTCCCCATTTGTTCATAGTTTAAACCACTGCCTATTGAATTTCTCCTATCCAATAGATGTGTGCTGCCTGTTACTGGGCCTATGTCAGATTGCTGTTCATAGACTATAGTTCAGCTTTTGATACCATAGTCCGCATCAGACTGGCTGTCAAGCTACGGGAGCTAGGACTGAGCACTCCACTGTGTGCGTGGATCCTGGACTTCCTCTCAGCCCACCCATAGGTGGTTAGGGTGGGGAGGCACATGTCCAGCTCCCCCACCCTGAACACAGGATCCCCCCAGGGCTGCGTCCTCAGCCCCCTACTGTACTCACTGTACACTCGACTGTGTGGCCAGGTCCAGCTCCAACACCATCATCAAGTTTGCTGACCACACCGACGTGGTGGGCCTGATGGCAGATGATGATGAGAAGGCCTACCGTGAGGAGGTGGCTGACCTTTCACTATGGTGCCAGGACAACAGCCTCCTCCTGAACGTCAGCAAAACTAAAGAGCTGATTGTGGACTTTAGGAGGGGATTATAACCAAGGACGCACACGCTGTTGGGAGGGGATTATAACCAAGGACGCACACGCTGTTAGTGATCAATGGGGCTTCTGTTGACAATTTGAGCAGCTTCAAGTACATGGGAGTCCAGGTCATGGAGGACTTAACATGGTCTACACACACAGACACTCGGGTGAGAAAGGTAAAGTGTCTTGACCACCTCAGGCGGCTGAAGAAATTCAGGATCTCGGTGAGGATCCTTAAGTCCTTCTACTCTGTAGCAGTTGAGAGCATCCTGACAGGCAACATCACTGACTGGTTTGGGAACTGTACTGCTCAGGACAGGCGGGCCCTGCAGATGGTGGTGCGTTCAGCCAAACGTACCGCTGGAACAACCCTCCCCTCCCTGCAGGACATATACACCAGGAGGTGTAGTAGTAGAGCCCGCAGGATCATGAAGGATCCTCACCACCCAAGCAACGGACTGTTCCAGCTGTTGCGTCAGGCAAGAGCCTCCACAGTCAAACAGCGAGGCCAGATAGACTGAGACAGAGTTTCTTCCGGAAAGCGATTAGGACTGTCAATGCTGAACCCACCAGGGATCGGAAGAAAAATCACTGAGACACTCACACAGGCCCCACTGCCTTACTGTACTGTATGTAGCATACTGTACTGCATACTGTATCACTGTTTGGGGTTACTGCATGCTTCAAGATTCAAGATTTTTTATTTGTCACATACATATACATACTTCCATACATATATGCAGTGAAATGTAATGCAACGCACCCGGTGATAGCACACAATATGTCCTAGGAAAAAATAGAAAATAAAATAAAAAGTAGAAAATTCCTTTCTAATAGACCGACTAACTGACTCCTAAAACGTAATACAGTAAGTGGAATACTTATAGAATAAGATAAAAATATATAGAATAAAATACAATAAAAATGAATTGAAATAAAATGGAATAGATAGAAGGAATATGCCTATGTATATACAGATATGTGCATTTAAAGTGGCATGTGAATTAAAGTGGCATGTGAATGTGAATAGTGTGAGGTAGTGTTTGGGATAATACAGCACAGTATACAACAGTACGGCGCAGCAATACGGCATCACGAACAACCCTGAACAGTGACACAGTATGCGGTACAGTATGCTACATACAGTACAGTAGGTAGTGGAGCCTAGTGTATGGCTCGGTTAGGACCCCTGGTGAGGTCAGCGTTGACAGTTCTAATGGCTTGAGGGAAGAAACTCCGTCTCCGTCTACGCTGTATCGCTGTTCTGTTCAGTGTTACTGTATTGCTGTGTTTTACTTTTGTATACTGTACTGTACATCTCCATACACACTTTATTCTCATGCACTTTACTGCACATATCTGTACAATATATACAAATAGCCTATCCTTTATACATAACTTTATTCCCTTCACTTCTATTTTGTACCCCCACTCTGTATTACCTTTTTGAGTCTTATTTTATTTTTATTGTATTTTATTTATATTATTTTATTCACTAACTGCATTATGTTTTAGGAATAAGTTAGTTTCAGTTAGTTAGCTATGAATTAGGTATGAATTAGGTAAGCTATTATGTTCAGTTCAGTAACTATTGTGCATAATCTCTGGATGCGTTGGAAAGACATTTCACTGCATTTGTGTATGAACGTATGTATATATATATCTGACAAATAAATCTCTTGAATCTTGAATCTTGACTCATAAATGTTGTCTGCATAACAAAATAGACAAGTAATCTGTTAAACCAAATTTTACAATTGTACATTTCTAATATAAAAAGTACAATAAAGTAGTGTGGTGTGGGGGTGGTGTGGTGAGCAGCCACACCTGACCTGGATCTAGGTGATTCGGATCAGAGCGGCTGCATACCTGTTGCTTTTTGGTTGGTCTAACGAGCAACATGTTAAAACCATCATTCAACACAACTCTGGATCCTGTGTCATGACATGTTCGATCTGCTCTTGGGCTAATTACAGCTTGCCCATTCTCTACAATATTCTAGTGTTTACAACCCCCCCGTCATCTGTGTCTCTGTACCGGAGGGCCCTGAAAACGCCACCTAGGTGGTGTATGGTGGCGAAACTGCCACAAGTAGAAATTACAAATAATGTATTTATATATTTTTTTAATTAAATGTATTTTTTTGTTATTGTTATGAAAATTAATTACAAAATGTGGTTTTGTTATTCTTAGGGATGCCAAAAAATAGGCGAAAATCTAAAACAATAAAGAAGCCAGAAAAATCCAGTCGTTAAGGTCAGTCAAAATATAAAAAAAAAAAAAAGTGCTGATGAAATGTATGAATGTTCCAAGAAGTGATTTAATTGGAATAACGGAATTGCCAACAAGACAAATTATGCTTCGTACAACATTCCAAATAACATATGCAGATCTGTTTACTGGCTGTATTGGTATAGATCACTATGACTCTGTGTTGTATAATATCGCTATGCCAATTGATAGAGCATTTAAGAAATCACTGATAAATAATGATGATGCATGCTTATTAACTATTTTGGGTAATACATGTGGTATGCAATTGTTCTTTCATTCGCAAGATCGTAATAGGTCTATGTTATCGGTCTGTATGTAGCTAACTGTAGCTTAGTACAACAACATTGAATCTGTCTGTCGTCATTTCTGTAATAGTAATTCTGCCAAACTCAACCAGTATTTGAAATCACCGGACTACAGACATATTATTGACACACAATGACAACCCCAAGCAAGTGAAAATTGCGAAACACCCACTCGCAAAAAAATGGACAAAGGACATGAGTTCTGTAACTACCAAGTTCATCATTAAAATGAAACTCACTTATTCATCAATACTGACCGTACCAAAAAATATTTTAGAAAATTAAGACATAAAAAAATATATAAATGATGGAGATACTGAAAATAAATACAATGTGTGTCATGAAGAACCACAAACCAAATTATTATTTAATTACAAATTCATATTCATGACAAATGACCAAAAAATAACATAAATGTATGATACTTCAAATATTATGCAGACCAATAAAGATGAAAGAAATTCAAATTCAAATGATGTAATTATAGTAAATAAATATGACAATACTAACTTTCAATTGTTACCTTTGACAATAAATCAACAAAATAAACTTTGTTTAAAATGTAACATTTCACATTCAAATAAAACATTTTAAATACAGAAAGCTTTCACAATAAGAGCCTTATGAAGCAAACTCTACTATATGGAGATAACTACGTTATATTTACATGTCAGGTCAGTCTGAAGGTCAGTCACAAAATAAAAAAAAAATATTCTATGGACTTAACTACACAACGTAACTCCACGATATTTGCTGTTTATACGTTAAGTAAATTGTGATGCATTTCATGTAAAACAAAGTCAACTGTAATACTTCTCTAAAATATAAAAACTGGACACTGTGTATTGCTACCTGCAGCTATATTTATTATTATTATTATTATTATTATTATTATTATTATTATTATAAATAAACTATCTGTAAAGCAGCATGGAACACTTTCTCTTGAAAGAAGTTTCAATTGCAATTGTCAAATCCATTTTGAACAGGGCTGGCTTAGTTAGCACCTCCATTAAAAGTGACTTTGGGGTTGACCAATTTGAGTGTAAGTGTCAGAAAAAAGATTAGGTATGATTTCACCTCCAAAAGCCAATTTTAATAGTTGCAATCTGAGAGGAAGGACAGGATACTATAGACAATGTGGGTTAGAAATGTTAGCTCAGTTAAATGTTAACACCACTTGGTACAAACGGCATGTTATGTTTACACCAAAGTCACATTTGTCATGCAGTTTATATGTGATTCACACCTGTTAACAGTCAAAGAGAACAGATGACTTCTTTTTTTTTTTTTTACCTGTGCTGTCAGCATGCTAGGCATACAGCACGGAGTTAGTCTGCAAGCAGAGTTCAACTTCTCAACATGCAATAAAACTCTTTATTAATTATTTAATCATCAAGAACTGCTGCAATAACTCTGTCCTGTGGACGACCTGTAGGATGACAAGAGCATAGATTTTTGTTATACAGAGTTGCCACCAACCCCCCTCTTTGGAGAACTATTTTACCATGGTTGGGTCTATAAACAAGTAATCACTACCCCAAGAGTGGGAGATTCACCACAAATGAGAAAATTAAACACAGGACCAAACAACATGTATACAGAAAACATAAACGTCAGAAGACAAGATGTATTGAAAAACAGAGTTAATCAGGTCCGGGAAAACTGGAACAATAATAATAATAATTATGGCAGTAAATGAATAAAGAAAAGGAGAGGAATGCAACCAGGAGGGTGCTGGGGTGCGTTCAAAGCAGGTGTGGTGGTATGTGCGTGTGTGTGTGTGATGGGACCGCCTGTACGTGTGTGTGTGTGTGTGTGTGTGTGTGTGTGTGTCTGTGTGTGTGTGTTTCCACCAGTGAGTGTACAGGACTTATCCCAATTTTTTTCTGGTGTATAAGTTGGTATTATGTTGTAGCGCCTCCAAGCAGCGGAAAGGGCCCCGAAGCACCCCACCCGAGCTCCGCAGTGGCATGGACACCCTACGGCTGCAGGAAAGCCCCAACCCCCCGAGAGAACACACATACAACCCACCCCCAAGCAGAAGGGATCAGTCAGAACCCGGGATGTGGGCGGTAGGCACGGACTGTAGACCCGGAACCAGGCGGGCCACGGGGTCAAGGCCTCAACCTGCAGCCCCCACCCCCAACCCGAGCCCCAAACTCACAACCATGCCTCAAACCAACACAAGGATGCCAGCTGCAGGCGATCCCGAGGAGCACCCCCTGGGACAATCCTGCTCAACCAAGGAAACAGAGCGGGCGCCACCACCCGGCCCCCCTAACACCCCTTGGGGCCCCCCACAACCACAGGATTAAACGCCATCCACGTCCCCACAGCCGCCGGGCATCTGGTTGGCAGGGACATGTCTCCTGCACCAGGCAATCACCACTGTAAGACAAGACAACGCATAATAAAGCTCTCCCAGCCGGGTCTGTCCAATCAGCACTAATGATATATTTTGTACAGTACCTCATATTTATTGTTTGTCTGAAAATAGCATGTAGAATCGAGGATACCTGTGTGTTGTAGATTTTCTATTAATTTAATTAAAGTAGTTAACAGAGCGTGAAATGAATTGGGGCCTAAAATACATGAAACCCCTTGCTTGTTGGATATAAGGCCGTTTCACCAATTAATTGTGAACTCATCTTGATTAGATTAAATGTCCTCTCACCAGATTAAATGTCCTCTCCGTGTTAAAGCATGCCTTTTTTGGCTTCAACTTCAGAAAGTATAATTTATATTTCTGTTGATATTTACATTTTAAGCCAATAGGGGCCATTGTTTTCCACCACTTCTCCATTACTTAGCCTGCAAAGGGAACTTGTATGTTGTGTTACACTAATTTGAAAATGCAGGCATGCGCCTATCAACTTAGAATGATCTGGATCCACCAACATATGCACGTAAGACCAAAACATTCTTGTTCACACGTCTTGAGTCTGCGCTCAAAGCACGATTATTTCATGTTGTGAAATAAAAACATGTTAATATTTTGTGGCGGACTAAGAGGCGTGGTCAAGCACCGGCTGCAGACAACATCACAGTTCCCTTTTCCCGCGGCCACTAAGCTCCCTCGAATCAGTCCAATCAGTGCCCGCACTCAGTGACACTCAGACAGGAGAGGAGATAACCCAGTTGTTGGCACCGAGGTGACAGCCTTCGGGTTATGGGGAGTCGCCTGGAAGAGCATTTCCCTCTGGCTACACCAAGACCGCCATTGAGGCCCCTCCCCCTAGTCGAGGTCCCATTCGTAAGACTCGGTATAGACCTCAATGGGCCGTTAGACCGCAGTGCCGTGGGTATCATTTTGTGTTAGTCCTAGTGGATTATGCAACCCGGTACCCAGAAGCAATGCCCCTGCCAGTATTACGGCCAAAAGTGTGGCGCAGGCACTGTTTCAGGTCATCTCCCGAGTCGGAATTCCAAAGGAAATCCTGACCGACCAGGGCACTACCTTTATGTCACATACACTTCAGGAACATTACGACTTCCTGGGCGTCCGCTCAATTCTGACCAGCGTTTACCATCCCCAGACTGAGGGCCTGATGGAGCGGTTTAATAAAATGCTGAAAAACATGATTCAAAAGTTCGTTCACGACGATAGCCGTAATTGGGACAAGTGGTTGGACCCCCTGTTGTTTGTGGTGCGGGAGGTTCTCCAGGCCTCCACTGTATTTTCTCCCTTTGAACTCTTCTTTGGCAGGAGACCCGGGGGGTGCTAGACCTCTTTAAAGAAAACTGGGAGGAAGGTGCTAGCACCAGTAAGAATGAAATACAGTATGTTATGGACCTGAGAGCAAAGATACATGCCCTGATTCGGCCGTTATCACTTTGCTCCGGGCTCACGAACGTCAGCGCCTCATATACGACCGGAGGGCTCGACTTAGACAATTTGCACCGGGAGACAGGGTGTTAGTGTTGCTCCCTACGTCCAGCTCTAAATTGCTCGCGATGAGGGAAGGGCCTTTTGTAGTCACACGACAGGGAGCGAGGTCCATTATGAGGTTGAACGGTCTGACAGGCAGGGGGCGACACAGATTTATCATCTTAACCTCTTTAAAGAATGGAGGGAGGGGGCGTCCGTGGCTCTGGTCATGCTGGTCAATGAGCAGGATGAGTTGGGGCCGGAGATTCAAAAAGCGGCCGATCGTACCGTGGCCCTGTTAGATGACCATCTCTCTCCGTCCAAGAGGGCAGACGTAGCTGCACTTCAGCGCCGCTTCTCTGATGTTTTCTCCTCCCTGCCAGGCCTCACGTCCCTCATACACCGCCATGTGGAGACGACCCCAGGGGTGAAGGTGCACTCTTGGCCACATCGCCTGGCTGAACACAAATGCAAGATCGTGCAGGCGGAATTAGAGGCCATGCTGGACTTGGGCGTAATAGAAGAGTCCACAAGTCACTGGTCTAGTCCCATCGTGCTGGTGAGTAAGCCTGATGGGTCAGTCTGGTTCTGCGTGGACTACCAAAGGGTGAACGCGGTGTCCAGTTGGCTGTCTGCTATGTGGCAGACAAAGGGGGTGGTCAAGCATGGGTTCCCTTTTCCCGCGGCCACCAAGCCGCCTCGAATCTGCCCAATCAGCGCCCACATGACGCTCATTGGTCCAATTCAAGGCAGGGAGTTTTCTTAATATTTTGTCTGTCTTACAGAGGAGATCGGCGCACGGGCTGGTGAGCAGCCCAGAAGCAGAATGCTATTCCTCCTGCGCCCGAGGGGACAATTACCAACCTTTTTATAAATTGATCCTCAGATATATACATATTTGTGGCCTGCTTGCCAAATACTAAAATGGACAATAAAACTCAAGCTATGTTGGCGCACCACGGCCAGAAAGACTCCGTTGCCCTCCCTGAACCCTTAACTGTGGGAAGGAATCCCCACATATTTATAATATAATAATAAAATTATTTGTTTCAATATCACTGAATGAAGCTCATCATGGATTGGCTTTCTCCAAATGTAAACCCGTCCGGATGTAGAAAATGGATTGAAAGATGACTCATCAGACCATATAACTTTTTTCCATTGCTCAAGGATTTGTATTTTGTGCTGGTTATGTATTGTTGTGTGTTGGCCTTGGATTCAAGCAGTTTCTGAATGGCAGCCTTACCATGAATGCAAGCCTTGTGAAACTTACAGAGTTTGCTGATTCAAGTCTGTGAAAAACTTTGTGGCTTTATTGACTATCCACTACACTGTTAAGTGTCAGTGACCTTTAATTTTTGACCACTGAGCCACTTTAGTTCATCCATCTTTGACATACGAAAGTGTTTACTCTTGACAAATTAAACAATTCTGATGTTTTAGTGGCCAATGCACCTGGAATTTGGCGGACTATTTGACCTCTTTGGATATCTTATTATTGGATCATGTTGCTTTGACAACTCACATTTCAAACTGTCCGACCAATTATAACTGAAACATTCTTCTGATTGACAATAAGCCTAATATGATTTGCTATTGCAGCTACGTTTAAAATTGATATTTAGTAAATTCAAAGCTAGCCATAATGTTGTCCGCCCGTTAAATATCACCGGCATTTTGAAAGTGTCGACTTGTGGCATATGTATGGGTAGGCGTAAAAATAGGCTGCTGTCAAATAACTCAAATGAAATGTCTGCAATATTTATGGAAACTAGAAAACTACGGAAATAAAAATCACACCTCCCAGTTGAAATGACAGCGAGATTTGTTTTAGTGGTATTTTTTCTCATGGAAAGATTCAAATCTGTAGCCTTTAAGAAGAAAGCTGTACCTCCCTTCGGGAAGAGACAACCGAATCCAAAATTGTCTTGCCTGTTTTTTTTTTCTTTTTTCTGTGAGGATATTCCACTTAAATCATGCGATTTACCTCACACTGACTTCTCAAAGTGCAAGTGGGAAGAAAGGAAACAAAATTGCAAAGGAGAGAACAGTCATCTTCTGCTGTTTTTTGATGTGCAACTTCATTGTTGTTGCCTGTCTTTAACTTGCACTGACTGGAAGATTTTGCACTGCAGTTGGAAATTTTGTCCTCTGGCAACAGGCTCAGGAGATAACAATGTGTGTCTGTTTGCAATTTTTCTTCCTCAAACTGTACTGCGGAATTGTACTGTATTGGTAACACTTGACGGGCTATGCTGATATGCAATACTGACTCAGGGGCAGAATTTGAGGTACTTTGAGGTACTTGGATACAATTTTTACCCAAAGGCATGTTTTTACACGCTGAGCAAGAGAACTAT
Organism: Zeus faber; assembly: GCF_960531495.2. Lineage (NCBI taxonomy): Eukaryota > Metazoa > Chordata > Actinopteri > Zeiformes > Zeidae > Zeus > Zeus faber. The sequence continues at coordinate 8,846,473 of NC_137199.1, read as the reverse complement.
GTAAAGGGCCATTCACATTACAGTCCTGGGGGATTTTGCGACTGCCATGGTCATTATATTCAAATCTCAAAACAGAGTCAAACATTTCATAACATATTTTTCTAAAAAAGAAATGGTCATCATATCTGTCTCAAAATTTCCAATAGAGATTTTCAATACTGTTCCAATTCTACCTATTTACATTTTTTTAATATAAGAAAACAAAAAGGTAAATAGAACATATTTGCTAAATCTGTATCTATTCACTTTTGCCATTTTGCCTCTCTTCTTTAGGTTTCCATACAATCTCAGTGCCATACTACAGTACTTGCGCAAGCTCATAAATTAGTTGCATTCGGAGCTCAAGTCGTGTCATTTTCTGCGGTGAACAATTGTGGGTCAGTGACACCCCATGGCCACCATTGAAATTCCTCCCCTGTCTGTTGATCCACTTTGCTTAGCGGGGTGTCAAACTAACCTTGGTTCAGATGGAAATACACATGAAACCGGGTGATGCCTCAGCGCTTGCACCAGGGGATGACGCTCTCCATGCTGCCTATGGAATGGCATAGTTTTATGCACCCAAATCCTCTACAAACCCAACAAAAGAGACTTCTATCTTTTCATGTCAGAATTTCAGGATACACCAATCGATCAAAAGGACAGCTATGGCCCTTCAAAGCTTGGCAGTCTTACCTTACCTTACCTGAATGGACTTTTTTACAAATTATAAAACAAAAATGGCATAGGGAAAGGCATAATAAGCAACCAGTCACCACGGGATAGAGCCATGTATTGTCACACTACATGTGCATCCAACCGTCTCGGCAAAGTTTGCATTTTAACGCTTATGTTGTTGTTGTTTTTGTCTGTGTTGTTGCTCCTCTGAGATTACTTACGCTTATCTAGCAAATTCATGTTTTTTTATTGTGCTGAGGAAGTAAACTCTGATTTGTTTATTTTTCATTTACTTATAATCCAATTCTGAAAGAGCCGGTGGTGCTTTTAATTGTAAATACGTTTAGTTTCAGATGAATGCTTGCACACACTTAGATAATGTAATACCGTTGAACAAGGTTCTATTGTACACCATTGACTTGCTGTAGCAGGGTCAAACGTGGGAGAGATTTTGTTTTCATTACACCGTGTTACTGTAATTATGTGCTACTGCTGTAGAGTAATCAGTAATTAAACTGTAAATTACTTTGAAAGACTTTCGCTTGCTGGCTAAACATACTAAGTAAACAATAGTAGTTTGTAAGAATTGGTTGACAGCTAATGCAGATAAACTTCTTCCCATCAGCCCATGTTCATTTCCAGTCCTTAACACCCAGCGGTGTGACGCTAAAGGTCCTTCACCTTCAGACTGAATTAGTCACAACACAACTCTTCCACCAATTTTTATGCTGCCATTTGAAGTATTTGATCGGAATGGGATCATAGGAGTCTTTTATTTGACATTTGGCATACCACTGCCGGACATAATTAATAGTGTATCAATCCATTAGCCCATCGGTTTATACCCCGGCGTTAGGCACAGCGAGATCGGTTCCAAGACATTCTCAATCAAAATGAATTAACATGGAGCTAATTTAGAATTCACTGCATTAGACCCAAAGGTGTTCAATGTTAATGAAGTCTCGCAGAAACCTATTTCAACGACCTGATAATTAAGACGCTGGGTTTGGGTGTAGTGATAAATTGTATCCCCTGTTTTACATTGGAGAGTTTGTGATCTACATTCTGTCTCTCTTGGCCCTGATCCCCTGTCCAAATTATCTGAATACTCTTTACACGGCCTTGTAACGGCTCAAACACTCTGGTTCTGAATTTAATCACCAGATAAAATAATATACATGTAAGTAATCTAGCTTGGTTGTGTTCAGTGGTCAGTAAGGATGTTTAAAGTGGGCCAGGCCAAGGAAACTTCCATAACAACTATACAGTATATACTTACTCAAATAATAAATTGTTTCAAAGTGTGTGCAATGTCCACGAATGTCCAAACGGTATCACAGCTAGGTCATTGAATGGGTACCTCTTTCGAAGGTACGAGAGGTTAACATGGAACTAATTTCTTTCCTGACATAAAGCTGATCCATCTACTAATTAAATGCTACGTCATGTAAAATCATGTCCATGCTAAAACATCTGGATGTGGAGCTGTATCAGTAACTTTTATGACTTTGGGGATGGCCATGTATAACAAACGTGATTGGCTACAGGTTGGGAAAATTGTGATTTTATAAACAGCTGCCCAAAAGAGCTCAGCTGTCTCATTTTGACACTATATCATGTCACTTCCTTGAGGGGGTAGTGAACACCTTGCAGGCGCACATCTTTGAGTCAGTTATTTACATACAGAAGAAAAATCAACAATCCCACTAAACGAACAAACATGTGATTAAACACGATTTCATACAATGGAACACAAACCTTTGGACACTTTCACTGTGGAAGGAGTTTTAAAGACAGTCAATTTTCTATCCTATTTTACTTCTACAGGTATTTCTTCCCACATAGCTAATTTCCGTCGGTCCTCTGAAATACAACATTTTGGGCCATCGCCATGACCCTGAACTGGAACAAGTGGGTTAAAACAAATGGATGACAAATAGGCTATTTGTCCACACTGAGGGCAAACCTATCAAACCCTGCACTTAATAAACGATATATTGCATTTTAAAGTTGAGTGAGTGTACATGTGGAATATATGTACAATGGTAAATTGATCCATGTATGAAGGCCAATTCAACTCGAGGCCTTTGACAAATACATACAGAAATAGACCCTATTACTTCTGCAATGAAGAAACACTATTGCTCAGCTGTCCATCCGGACATTGGGGAACATACAATACATTGTTCTCTCATATGTTACGACTGAAGCTAAAAGCTGAAAACCTCATAAATGTCAGTGCCGCTCGGTGAAAACACTGCCTCTCTTAGTCTTCATTGCTCTATCTCTTCTATAACAAAATGTGCATCCAGATCAGAGACGAGGAGAAAAATCTTCTGTGAGGAGCAACAATTTTGTGTTCACACTCGCCGCCATCTTGGCAGGAAACAGAGCCAGTAATTTCTAAATTTGACTGAGGATAGTGGGGTTGAGGAGGAAGAAAAAGACACAGTCACCTTGCTCAAAGTGCATGAGAGACCTGTCAATCAAAGGCAACCATGCTCCCCTAAATATACCTCTCTTTAGGCCTTAATATAATTGTTGTGTGGGGTGGTGTGATTTAAGCAGCCACACCTGTCTTGGGTCTAGTTAATTGAGCCCGGGATCAAGGGTGGCTGTGCACCTGTTGCCCATCAAATCAATTGATGGCACAGGTTAAATCACCCATCCCCAAACACATGTGGAGAGAAGCCCTTGTCTGACATGTTGCCATCTGCCACGGGCTTGTTCCATCTAGCAAGCGGGTATGTTTCAACACCATCGCCTGTGTCTCTGTGTCTGAACGCCCTGAACTGCCACACTCCTTTTGAGGTAACAATATTTTTTTTAAGGATCTTTTAAAGAGTATAGCAAGCTATTGAGACGCTAAAACAACTTATTTATTGACTTCATCAAGTGAGCAGTTACATTAAAATTGCATTCCTTTTTTTACAGAAAATATGAAATAGTTTCTGTGCGGTTGACGTCAAAACTTGAACTTTGCTGCAACGTTGCTTTGAAGAGCGTTGATTGAAGATCAATAAGCATTCATTAAAGGCCAACCAACAGCCCGGGCCGCTCGGAGCATCCCTGCTCACACTGGCACTCAGCTCCTGTTATCAATATTTGCAGAGAGAGAAACGCTGCAATTTATTTAATTATAAAAATAAAAATAAAAATAGCAACATGAGCGGGATTAGCCTTCAACCACCTGAGCTGCAGCATTAGCCTCAGCATTTGATGTCAAACCTCAGTGGAGGCCAATTCAACAGGCAGAGTGTGTCTAAGTCTGTACATGCAAATGGGTATCAGAAAGTATGTGTGTGTGTGTGTGTGTGTGTGTGTGTGTGTGTGTGTGTGTGTGTGTGTGTGTGTGTGTGTGTGTGTGTGTGTGTGTGTGTGTGTGTGTGTGTGTGTGTGTGTGTGTGTGTGTGTGTGTGTGTGTGTGTGTGTGTGTGTGATCAGATTTGTTTTGCCTATTTTCTTGAAAGGGTAGAGAGGTTAGAGGAGAAATTTTATTTTATCCCTGGACACTCACCAAAGGTAGTAGGCTCCATCTGGGGGGTGCATAGGGGTTTTTTTGCTCGCCCTTTTTTTGTAGATTTTCGTTATCATAAAAGGTACATTTTTACGCTTTCATCTCAGCTATTAAGCGAAATATTGTAATGTTAATAATGTATCTTTCTGCATGAAATCTAAAATTATATAAGGAAAGATACATTAAAATTATATGAATAAAAGTTACAATCATAATTATGATGAATAAAAAAGATGAAAATATTTATTATATTAAGATAAGATACAACTTTATACATTCAGAGAGGGAAATTCTGGATTATTATTGAAAAAAAAAAAAAATTCAAAGCCTGTTCATGCTATATGCATATGGACACAGAAATTGTATATACGTGTGTGTGTGTGTGTGTGGGCGCATGTGTGTGTGTTTCAAAAGGTGTGGACTCCTGGGAGAGAACAATAATTAAGGGAGAATTCAGGTGAATAGATCGTAATCAACTGTCACACACACATGCTCGCACACACACATGCTCTGTGGGTATATCTACCTTCCAGCCTCCCAGTGAGAATGGCTCTATATATATATATATATATATATATATATGTGTTTGTGTTTCCCGCCAAAATTCCACCGCCGCTATATCTATATCATCGTTCCACCTCTTTCTGTTCTTCCCCCTTTACTCTCTGCTCAGGCTAATTGGAGTGAGGACATTTGAATTATTTCCAGTTGTTTCCCAGTTGCAGTATGACTTGTGATTAGAGACTTGGAGTTTTTTCCCCTCTTTTTATTTTTTCCCCCTCCGCATCTCTCAGTCAAACAGGTTGGCAGCGTGGCGAGCTTTGTAGAATCAGCAAATCCTCTCTTTCGCTTTGTACACCTCGTTCTCTCTCTCTCTCTCTCTCTCTCTCTCTCTGTCTCTCTGTCTCTCTGTCTCTCTGTCTCTCTCTGTCTCTCTCTGTCTCTCTCTGTCTCTGTCTCTCTCTGTCTCTGTCTCTGTCTCTCTCTCTCTCTCTCTCTCTCTCTCCTTCCAGAAGCCCTCTTTGTCTCACCTTCGTCTTCCAGGGAGTGTTAATCAGCGTTATTTATATTAAGAACTCCCAAGTGACCATTAGTGGCTTGATGTTTTTTTTTCCCAGAGGAAAGGAGGAGAGTAAAAAATATAGCCCTCTAGTGTGACTCACTAAGCCTGTGTACATAGATAGATACAGTAGATAGATTGATAGATGGATAGATAGATAGATAGATACATACATACATACATACATTTTTTATCAAAATAAATTGAAATATCTGACATAATATCCCACTTTATTTTTCCCCGGAGGGAAATCACACAATATATATGTATTACAAAAAGAAGATAATATATAGAATGTATTAAAAAAATATATATAAAAATATATATTGTATATACTGTATATAGGTCTTTTTGAATCTTTCTTCAAGAAAATATGTGTATATATATACAGTATATCAAAACTTATGTGCATACCTTCCCCATATATATACTATTCCCCATTTATATACTGTGTATATACTGTGTATATATATATATATATATATATATATATATATATATATATATATATATATATATATATATATATATATATATATATATATATATATATAATATCTACACAACGATCAGCCCCAACATTAAAACCACCTCTAATAACCACTAATATTGTGTAGCTCCCCCTCGTGCTGCCAAAACAGCTCTGAGCCATCGAGGCATGGACTCCAAAAGACCTCTGAAGGTGTCCTGTGGTATCTGGCTCCAAATTGCAAGTGGGACCCCCGTGGATCGGGCTTGTTGTTCCAACACATTCCACAGTTGCTTGACCGGATTAGACCCTAACTCCAGCCACATGATGTGGAAGAAAATGTGATTCATCAGACCAGGCCATCTTCTTCCATTGCTCCATGGTCCAGTTCTGAGGCTGATGTGCCCATTGTAGCCGCTTTTGGTGGTGGACAGGGGTCAGCATGGGCACTCTGATTGTTGTGTGGCTACACAGGCCCATACGCAGTAAGCTGCGATGCACTTTGTGCACTTTGTGCTAACACTGTTCCATCATAGCCAGCATTAACTTTTTCAGCAATTTGTGCTACAGTAGCTCTTCTGTTGTATCAGACCACGCGCATCAATGAGCCCATGGGCACCCATGACCCTGTTGACACCTGTTGTCCTTCCTTAAACCACTTTTGGTATGTACTAATCACTGCATACCAGGAACACCCCACGAGACCTGTCATTTTGGAGATGCTCTGATCCAGTTGGCAAGCAATCACGATTTGGCCCTTTTCAAAGTCACTCAGATCCTTAGGCTTGTCCATTTTTTCTGCTTCCAACACATCAACTTCAACAACTGACTGTTTACTTGTTGCCTAATATATCCCACCCCTTGACATGGGCCATTGGAACAAAATGAGCAATGTTATTCACTTCACCTGTCAGTGGTTTTAATGTTGTGGTTTTAATGTTGTGTGTGTGTGTGTGTGTGTGTGTGTGTGTGTATATATATATATATATATATATATATATATATATATATATATATATATATATATATATATATATATATATATATATATATATATATATATATATATATATATATATATATATATATATATATATATATATATATATATATATATATATATATATATATATATATATATATATATATATATATATATATATATATATATATATATATATATATATAGGGGGGGGGCTGGTATAAATAGGCTAACAGGGCTAAGCCCTCAACATATTTTTGAGAAAAAATTGAATGAAGAAAATAGGTTTAATTAAAAAAATCCTATGTAGAGCACATATGTGACCCACCGCGTACTTTAGTCTCTTTTGGCGGCTTTCAAGTTTTTTTTATCATTTAAAAATGGAGAATCAGAGCTTTCAAACAAGGTGTCACTAGTGCAAATCAAGCAAATATTTTTAAAGCTATGACTTGTTAATGACGAGGGCGTGGCAAACCGTGTTTCTGAGATAATCACCTCCGAGGTTTTACCCACACCAGGTTCATTCAGCCAGCTCCCAGAATGCAAATGGGGTTGGCGGACAAACAAAGCCTCGTGGCTAATAAACATAATGCTGAATGGGCCAATTACAAACATCTCAACAACACACAACTAATATTATTTAAAAAAAAAGCTTTTATTTAACTGTAAGAATATACCTGTTTTATAAAAGTGGAATTATTTGGAGTTTAAAAGTACAGACAACACAACAAAATGTAGAGTATATCAACAAAATCAGTCTCAGAAAATCTTAAATCTGCTAATCTGTCACCGATCTCAACGGACTTCATCACGTCATCAACTTCTTCCATTGTAAGACCGAAACACCTCCGTGCTTCGCTTTAACTGTCTATTTACAGAAGTGACGTAGGTGCGAAGGTTGAATTCTATCAAAACGGTTTCACATTGTGGCTTCATATCACATGGAATTAGAATGAATGATCTTCACCTGGACCCTCGCTTAATATGAAACCATCGATCGGCGTTATTCAGCGCTGTTCCGCGTCCCGGTAAGTGAACTGCGTTTCCCCATGTAATCTAATGGGAATATTTAACTCCACGGTTTGACATTTTTCTAGTATTTATAAATCAAATTGGTTTTGAAAATTCGTTGAGAGATAAAAAAAAAAATACACAAAGGAACAGGAATGTGGAAAAATCTAATTTTCCTTCAAGAAAGATTTTTTCAACGTATTTGGCTTCTCCTGGCAATTTTTACAAATGCGCAAGGTGGCGGCTTTTGCTGTGGTGGGACACAAATATCCTCACATTTCAGGTCAATAACTATTTTGAAACAGATTGTTTTTGTAAAAAAGAATACAAAAAAGTACCTCAGGGTCTGAGTAAAGTGAGGTTGGACCTGGAGGGGTCCTCACTTGTCCCAGGTTCTGCATATCACTCTCCACATTAGCCTATTTCAGCAAAGTGTGTTGCATAAATTAAATAAATTGTATAAATGATATAGTGACGTCCTATCTGTAACGCATTCGAAGACATTAATTAAATTGGTTAAATAAACAAAGTGCTGCGTGCAAGCAGAACACTGCAGAGTGATCAAAGGTTCGGCTGAATGCAGTAACCCTGAAAGTACGGTGAATGCAGGGGAAAAAAAGTGTGGATGGAGTAACTGAACATCATTTTGTTTTGGCTCAAGCAGTGCGGGTCACACCGGATGTTTAGTTCAGATCTCTGGAGTGATCGGAGTGCCTCCAACGGAGAGAGGTGAAACCGTGTGAAGGAGAAAGGGAGGCAACGTCAGCAGGATGCAGAGGAGATAAAAAGTAAAAAAAAAAAAAAGACATTTTGAAAGCCGATGAGCACAACTGCTCTATGAATGAATCAGATAGGAAAGGAGAGATAGCGTACTGATGAAGGTGGGGAAGCTAGCGTGTTGACAGGAAATGTGGAATGTAGACAGAATAATTGGAAAAAAAGAGCAAAAAAGGCATATAGTTAAGGGAAAAGTGAGGAGGAGGAAATACATACAAGTGACAAAGAGCTAGCATTGGGATTAGAGATTAAATGAGAAGGGCGGTATTGGCAAAATTAACTCCATAAAGTTAATGACAGTTTTGAGGAATGGAATTGGTGATATTTTATATGCAAAGGTTCTTGAAGATGCCAAACCGGTGGTGAGATGTGTTGAGAAGGCACAACTAAATATAGCACTCAAAATGAAAGGAGTGGGAAAATTCAAGGTTGTAAGCTATGGGAGTGTTGGCATGCAACAGCACCGTAAGAGATAGAAAGGAGTGATCTCGGGAATTGAAGAAAGATGCGCAAGAGAGTGAGTGAAAGAGGAATGTGAGACTGTGTTGATCAAATTTGAAGGAGAGATTCAAGATTCAAGATGGTCACATACATATTCATACGTTCATACATACAGTATATGCAGTGAAATGTCTATGCAATGCATCCGGAGAATATGCACAATAGTTTCAAAAACGTATATAATAGCTGACCTAATTTCTACCTAGCCTAGGTTTGGCAGCTAAGACTCTCCCTTGGGAAGCTGGACACAGTTCAAGCTCAAGCAATGAGAATATGTGACCCACACACTTCAGCGTCACATTCTGAAATTTGACTGTGGTGTGGGGATGGTCTGGTTGGGCAGCAACACCTGACCTGGAACTAGGTGATGGGGTCAGAGTGGCTGCATACCTGTTGCTTGTTGGTTGGTCTGACGAGCAGCAGGTAAAACTGCCATCCCCACACATAGTCAGGATAGGAGCCCTGTCATGATATGTTCAATCTGCTCGTGGCTAAATCCACCTTGCCTCCTCTCTACAATATACTGGTGTCTACAACCCATCGCCGGAGTGCCCTGAAAATGCCTCTTGGGTGGCGTGTGGTGGGTCAAACTTCTACATTGACATTTTTGTTTTCTCACATGAAATGGAAGTGTAGAATCAGAGGTTCAAAATAAGGTATCACTTGTGGAAATCAAGCAAGCAATTTGGAACCTGTGACTTATTAAATATTGGGATTTTGCAAACAGAAGTTCTGAGAAAAAAGGCTTTAAAGTTTTGGAAGAATTTCCAGACTTTTGCAGCACAAAATAGACATTTAGAAACACAATTATCATTTTAAATGGTTACATTTGGATAGTGCTGTACTCCTTCAATGAGATAATGTTGAATGTGTTTTACTGAAATAATGTTTGAATCATTAGTTTACAAACATTTTGTAAAATGCATTATTCAAGTCAATCCTTGGATTTAGAGGTCAATTCCATTATTTTTTTCATTCTAAGTTCATGTTCACTATAGTATCATGACCCCCCTATTATTCTGTAACTTTTAAACATTCCCATTTCCTGCCTTTATTGTTTCATAACTAATAGTTTTATGAATGGCATTTTTCAGGTTACTCACATGGAGGACCAACTAACTAAGGGGAGGTGATGTGTCAAGTGGCCAACTGAAACCTTTCCTGTTTAACGGGGCAGTGTTTTTATTGCATTTGTGTAGATACAGAAGCTTGAACAATGACATTCTGAATTTTTGTTTTAAAAAAGTTTTAATTCGGAATTAAAAACGTTTAGCTACAATGTAGTATACATACACACATTGTGTGTGTGTGTAGGACACAAACAAAGGAGTTATACTCCTTAATAGTATAACTCTGTTTAGCTCTGCTTAGCTTGCTTACTTAGCTTCTTTGTGGCAGGAATATTGGGATGGAGAGTTGAAAGGGGAAACATTTATAAAAGTAATTAGCAATGGCAATTGGAAAGAAAAACTGTTGATGATAAGACAACGGTTGGGGACACTGTGGACAAAATACAACTCTAAAACGAGTCGGGAAACACCTCACAGCTTTACGTGACTATTGTCAAGCAGAAGAATCAGAGAAACAATGATATTATTGGATGAGGCACCGCAAGATGGGATGAAAGAAACATTAAATGAAAATGGAGTACAGGAGTTCTTCATGCATAGTTTCTTCAGCATGAGTGAAGTTGTAGCACATAACAAGGTTTTGTAAGATTTTTTTGTTTTATAGGAAACAGGATTATTTTTTAGGATATAGTAGTTAGACTCTGATCTACACTTCGGAACAGCAGGTGGCAGTTATGCATCTTAACGTTGGATGTCAACCACCGTGAAAACAGAAGAAGAAGTGTGAAACTCAAATGTTTATACCTAAATATGGACACGGTGTTCCACATGAATTTCTGAAAGACAGTCTGCTCTCCACACTAATTCTTCAGCAATTTCTAACAAATTCTGTTTGACTCTCATTAAGAGTACGGCTGTGGGGTATCAGCAGGTTGAGTTCTTCTGAATAGCATGAGTTGTTTTTGTTCTTTGAGAGTTTGAAACAACTTTTTTTAACTAATTAAAGTTCGGCTGGAGGCCATCAGAGCCAGACTGTAAGCTGGGAAAGGCCGACAAACCCGAATTTCCTTTCCCTCTTGCTCTCTTTATATTCTAAGATGTGCTGACATATGCTTAAAGGCGCGTGGGGGTGAAACAAATTTTATTTCCCCGCATCCAAAGCGGGATTTGGAGTTTCTCCTCCTCTCAGGGACTGATTTGGGAATATAAATAACAATGTTGGTTTTTAAACTCAAGCACTAGGACGTTTTCCCATCATCAGGACTTCTCCTCCTGTTCTCCGTCTGTCCTCTCATAGCCTTATCACTTATTTGCTTGGTTGTGCTCTCTCCATCTCTGAATCAATCTCCTCTTCTCCTACCAGTAAGGAATCCCAAACCAACTCTTGCTCTGGGGAAAACAGTTTTTGGAGGTTTAAACACAGGTATAGCATCAGTTATTGTAAGGGTAGATACCTACCCATGTAATTTCAACTTAGATTCTCAGTATTTATACTTTTTACATATATTTGTATTCAAAATATCTTATTATATATTTATTTATTTATATATATATATATATATATATATATATATATATATATATATATTAAATAGTTTTGAGCTTTTGATATAGTATTTACCCTAATGAAACAAATTTGTTATTAGATTTATTGATTGGTATAATGTAATGTATAAAAAATGTCTGAATTTAAGGGAATCTCTGCATACATTTTGTTATACATGCCAACATAAATTTTCATTTTTTATTTTATATATAAAGAAATGTACATTTTGTACCATGACATATTTTTCTATTATTCAGATTAATTTATGATATGATTCATGATAAAAAATCCTAATAAAACCATAATTTATTTTTTATATATGAAACTAAGCAATAATTGGTATATTCTGCAACATGTGGCAAACATACAGTATAGATTATGTTTTTAAAATGTAATTTATGTTTGAACATAATACAAAATTCAAACAGTCAGTCATCTCTTGATATCAATGTATTATCAAATCAAAATATGGTGAGAACAGAATATAATTGACACAAATATGAAACACAATATATTGGAAAGAAAACACCATTTCTACTCTAGTATACACATTGAATATACTCTTTCCGCCTGTGCTTTAGACAAGAGCTAAATATTCCCAAACCACCAACCAACCACAGTTGACTTTTATACTCTGATGGATGGAGGGGGGATGGATGATTTCTTTATACGGGGGCCTTCTCCTGTCCTCTCTGCATAATAAATCATTATTCACAACACGTCACCCGGGATGCTGGTGAAGGAGGTGTGAATGAAGGACGGCAAGGAGAAGATATAGAGAGAGACGGAAAGAGAGAGAGAGTCAGTGTGGAGAATAGGACAGGATATGAGATGGACTGTGAGCATCTAAAAGTAAATTTCCATATACGAAAATGTACTTTTGGATGTATGGATGTACTGTATGTGTGCAGTTTTATGCGTGTTCACGTTTTGGTCTGTGTGTTAATTTGTGTGTGTGTGTGTGTGTGTGAGTGCGTGTGCACATATGCCTGTGTGTCTGAAAGCAGTGACTTGTGTGCCAGCACTCTAAAGTTGCTGGCACAAATCCCGGTGGCCCCTGAAGGGGAAAGGCACCTATTGATGATATATAAAAAATAAAAAAAACTCCCACAGTGCTTTGCTTCCTGTGTGCATGAAAGCCCACTGGATTCTGCAACCACAGCCCTCACACTCGCTTCAAAAACACTGTTCTCTCTTTTCACTTCTTCTTCTGCCCCCCCACCACACGCACTTTTTTAAACAATGTTTCTCTCAAGAGTTTTCTGGGTCGAATCCCCATCTCTCAATCTCTGCACCCTGAAAGCTGCCCTTTATTTATCTATCTATCTATCTATCTATCTATCTATCTATCTATCTATCTATCTATCTATCTATCTATCTATCTATCTATCTATCTATCTATCTATCTATCTATCTATCTATCTATCTATCTATCTATCTATCTATCTATCTATCTATCTATCTATCTATCTATCTGTCTATCTATCTATCTGTCTATCTATCTATCTATCTGTCTATCTATCTATCTATCTGTCTATCTATCTAGTGTATCCATCTGTCTATCTATCTATCTAGTGTATCCATCTGTCTATCTATCTATCTATCTAGTGTATCCATGGTCTCCCTCTTAAGTGTCCGCCTTTTAAATCTGTGTTCGCTAAGCCTAGCGAGGGATGTAAAAAAGGGATTACACAACAGTCCCTCGAACGGCTAAATGAATGGAGGGATAGGCAGAAAGATAGGTATCCTGCCTCCTCTTGTCTTTAAAACAACTGTCCATGGTGTCCATGGCTGTGAACCAGAACTTCTCATAGATAGAACTCATTGTGTTTTCTGTGGAAATTGAGCTGCACACTCAGTGATGGGTGGCTGATTGGTGGTGTGTTGGGCACATCAATAATTGTTGAGTATTTTGCTTGGATTACATTGTCAATAAGTTACGTTTCCATGAAATCCCAAAAATGTTGTGGTACTTCTAGAAGCAATTACCATTGCACGATTTCTATTTTTCCGACGCCAAGCTGAATCCTGACGCACGTTTGAATGATTTTAATAGGACGCGTTAAGTTTCTGTTCATTAATTTTTTTTGTATTTTTCATTAATCCAGCAAAGTAATGTGGCCCACAGGTTTCAAATATCAATCAAACAGATCTACTGACATCTACCAGGTAAGAAGCTATATAAAGAAACTCGTAAATCGATAGTTGGTAACAAATTCAGAGTGACACTGGACACGGACATTTCATCAACTTTTTAAACTTTTGGGACTAAAATGAAATGGACACAATTCAGAGTCGTTGCTCTGGAGCTCCATGTGAAAGCGAACTCCATGTGTGAGGACACAAACACAGAATATGTTTGGACTGACTCGGAGGTGAGCAAGGAACATTCCATTTAAATTCCACCAGCTTACTATACGGGTCGCATGTTGCATGTTTAGATGCGGCTCAGTCCCAGGGAGGGACTGGGTCATGCTCCTCCGCGCTGGGCGTGGGGATTGCTCCACGGCCCTCTGGCTTCTCTGGGGGCCTGGGCGTCTTATGTGGCCGCAGGGCAGGGTACTCTGGGCTTTCCTGCAGCCGTAGGGTGTCTACAGGGCTGCGGAGTTCGAGGGGCTTCGGGGCCCCTTGCTGCTTGGAGGCGCCACGACATAATACCGACCTTCTACACCAGTACCAATGGGGATAAGTCATGTACAGTCACCGGTGGACATCTTACACACACACACAAACACATACAGGCAGTCTCATCACACACGCACACACCTGCATCGAGTGCACCCCAGTACCCTCCTGGTTGCATTCCTCTCCTTTCCCTCCTCATCTACTGCCAAAATTATGACAGGACCAAATTCATTGTTTTTCAATACATGTTGTCATCCAATGTTTATGTTTTTGTGTAAATGTTGTTCCTTTCTATGTTTATTTGTCTCACCCATGGTGATTCTCCCTCTCTTGGAATAGTGATCAGTTGTTTATAGACCCAAACATGATAAATAGTTCTCCAAAGAGGGGGGTTGGTGGTGGCTCTATAACAAATAACTGTGCTCTTGTCATTCTACAGGTCGTCAGCAGGACAGAGTTATTGCAGCAGTTCTTGATGATTTAAGAATTAATGAATTGCATTGCAGGTTGAGAACTTGAACTCCACTTGCAGACTAACTCTGTCCTGGATGCAATGGCACAAATACTCTGTGTTGCATGCCCAGCATGCTGACAGCACAGGTTTTTTTATTCATCGCAATTCCGTGTTTTGAAAGTGTTAATAGCGTATATATTCATATCGCGATGACAATGAAAATATAATACCTGGAGGGGGACGGGACCATTCTGTGATCTTGTGAGAAGACGGAAGTGAGTACAGATCGAACCCTGCTGCACGGACTAAAACACCGACAATCTGCTCCAACTCAGAAAAATAAAGCATATTGCAAAATATGTATGTATGTATGTATGTATGTATGTATGTATGTATGTATGTATGTATGTATGTATGTATGTATGTATGTATGTATGTATGTATGTATGTATGTATGTATGTATGTATGTATGTATGTATGTATGTATGTATGTATGTATGTATGTATGTATGTATGTATGTATGTATGTATGTATGTATGTATGTATGTATGTATGTATGTATGTATGTATGTATGTATGTATGTATGTATGTATGTATGTATGTATGTATGTATGTATGTATGTATGTATGTATGTATGTATGTATGTATGTATGTATGTATGTATGTATGTATGTATGTATGTATGTATGTAAATAACAAAAACACTGTGTGAAACCAAAGTGGAGGACCTTGATAATTATATCGATTATAATTACAATGAGTACGTGATGGAAGAGAACCAGGATCGGAACAATCCCGCGAAAAGGAAGACAGCAGACACAGGCGATTAAATCCCCAGCACTGTAGAAGTTAGTGTCTTGGATGAGATTAACAAGGAGCTGGACATGCTTGGTCTGCTTCTCCGAGGCATTTCCAAGATCAAAGCGAGCCTTGATTTCATGCACCGCATGGCCGGAGAGATGCAAAAAGACAACACAGATCTAAAAACCTCCGTGAAGAGTCTTGGACAATGGAGAGAGAGTTTTTAAAAAAGGAAATTCAATTATGAAAGAGACTATCCTCGATATACAATCCAGAAGTATGCGGGACAACCTCATCTTCTCTGGGATCCCAGAGAATAACACTGAGTCCCCAGAAAACATGGTGAAAGACTTCCTTCACACCGCCCTGAAACTTCCCATGGACACCATGAAGCAGATCACCTTCCTCAAGGTTCACCGACTGGGACGCCATGTGGGGGACCGTCCCTGCTCCATCATTGCTAAGTTTGAACTCTTCGAGCACAAGGAGCTCGTTAAAAGCAATGGACGAGAGCTGAAAGGAACCACGCTGGCTATGAACGACCAATTCCCCCCCGGGGAATTCCTTCCCCCGGGAGATCAATGACCTGATTATGGAGGTGCTGTACCCCATCCTGTTGGAGAACAGGCAGAAGGGTAAACGAGTATGCTGGTTGTTGATAAACTATATATAGACGGTCTGTCATTCCAAGACTCCTCCACCACACCCTGGTTAACCTGATATTTATGTATGAATTTTGGTAATTCCAGTAATTATATACTGCGAGATGTAGAAATGAGCATGCTATCTCTGTCAGGATTTAAAATATTGCTCACTCTCATTATCTCACTTTGTTAATCCCACCCTCCCTACTTCTCTCAACATCTCACCTTCCTAATCCCACCTTCTCTAGTTCTCCCATCACTCTCACTCAATTCAGTCATCCACTATATGTATGTCTAACTCTGCAATGTTCTATGTTTATCATTGTCTATTTGTCATTTGTTTGTGTGAGATATGTATCACTACAAACTTCCTGCAATACTAGGACATCAAAAAGGAATGTAAAGGAGGAAAACACAGATTATCTATGGGAAAACGTGGGCCAGGTAGTAAAGCTATTGCCTTGGATGCAATGTGCCATCACCCCCTTAACTTACCTCAATGACACCCATTAAGTTTTTTAGTTGGAATCTGAGGGGCTTGGGTTCACCAGCAAAATGTAGCAAAATCCTAAGTCACCTCACCAGGATGAACCCCAGCTTCTGTCTACTGCAGGAAACTCACCTCACTGCATCCGAGCACTTCAAACTCAAAGCTGAATGGGTTTATCAGATGTTTTCTGCACCAAGAGGTGTTTCTATACTGATCAATAAAAGTATCCCATATCAACCATACCATCAGACAGAGAAGGATATGTGATTAACGTGGTGTTAATCAGTGTTATCATTATCATTATTATCAAGTGTTAACAGGTCGAGGTGTTAACATAATGATGATTTCACAATATGTGACACATCGCAGCAAAAGGTGCATTTCTAAAATCGCCAGAAGCAGCCAAATAAGTTGAAAAATCCTTTATAGAAGAAAAATTTGATTTTTCCAGATATATGTTCCTTTGTGGGGTTTTTTTATCTCTCAACGTATTTTTTTAAAACCCAGTTTGATCTTTAAATAGTAGAAAAATGTTAAACGGTCGGGTTAAATATTCCCGTTAGATTTCATGGGGAAACACAGTTCACTTACCGAGATGCTGTATAGTGCTGAACAACGCTGATCGATTGTTTCCTTTAAAGCGACGGTCCAGGTGAAGATCATTCCTCTATATTCCATGTGAAGTCACAATGTGAAACCTTTTTGATAGAGTTCAACCTTTAAATCACACTTCTTTTACACACACACAGAGACATCATTGTGGAGGGGGCGTATACCAACGTATACCGCCGAAGAGATCATGCTGACGTCGATTTCATAAACAAGCCGAGGATCTGGTTTCATTTGTCTGAAAACCTTCATCTCCGTATTGTTATGGACTACAAGAGGTGGGTGGCGGAAGATCAAATTCATATCGTGGAGCTTTTTCTGACCAGTGCGATAGATCCAAGTCAGTGTAAGCAGCGCCTACTGGACTTAATTTTTCGCAATGATAGTCAGTTTTCCGACAGCGACGAAATGAGCGATGTGAATCTGATACTGCCGTTATCCAAGACTTGGAAAACATTTCAAACAGCGAATTTCAACCTGAATGTGACGATGAATGGAATATTTTCAAGAACCACTACAAGAGACCGACGACACTCCCGCTGTTGTTGTAACAACGTAAGAAGAAGATGATGTGATGAAATCTGTTGAGATTGATTATGCAGATTGTGAACAACAACAACTGTGTCATGTTCCCATTCAGCAGGGTGTCAAGTAGCCATGTTACAAGTAGCAAGGCTGTGTTGGTCCTCCAACCATCTGCATTCTGGGAGCTGGCTGAATGAAGCCAAGTGTGGGGAAATCTTTGAATGTGATTATCTCAGAATCACAGTTGGCCACACCCTTGTCATTAACAAGTAATAGCTTTAAAAATATTTGCTCAATTTGCACGAGTGACACATTGTTTTGGAGCTCTGATTCTTTACTTTCAAACGATGCAAAAATAAATAAAGTCAAAAGCCATTAAAGAACCTTAAGTCTGCGTTGGGTCACATATATTTTCAAATCTCTTCTAATTCTCCGACTCAGTTTATTTAATAGGAGGAGACTTCAACACAGTACTTGACCTAAGTTTAGACCGTTCACAAACCATCAAAAATCACAAGCCATGGCATTCGTCGGAAACTTTTAAACAATATATGCGTGATCTTGCGCTTGGCGATTGTTGCGATCAAATAATCCACATAATAGAGAATACACGTATTATTCACCACCCCACCAAAGATTCTCTAGAATCGATTGTTTCTTGACAAGTAACTCTGTAATGTCCAAAATCACTAATCCTGAAATCCACCCTATTGTAATCTCCCATCACGGGCCATTTAGTTTCAACCTCATAAATAAAAACCAACCAGAACCCGGTGATGGTTTATGACTCATTTTTTGACAGATAAAGAATTTCACCATTTCTTTTCCAGGGAATGGACTTCCTTCATTGAACTGAATGATTCTCCAGAAATATCATCATCCTTACTCTCGGAAACGGCTAAGGCAGTTCGAAAGGTAGTATTATTTCATTCTCCATTCACAAGGAAAAGAAAGGACAAGAATGCCAAAATATATTCAAACTACGATTAAAAGACTTGCACTTCCAACAAGCCCACTCACCCACTGAGTAAATCCGAAACGAGATCTGGACAATGACATCTCAACTTGATAATCAAAAGGCACAATTCTTCATGCAACGAACACGAGCAAATTGTTTTGAATTCAATGACAATTCAGGTAAATTTATTGCCAATCAATTGAACCCTCCTGGCAGGTGACGGTTTACGACATATTTTTGATGGATAAAGAATTTCACCATTTCTTTTCCAGGGAATTGACTTCCTTCATTGAACTGAATGACTCTCCTGAAATATCACCATCCTTACTTATTACTTATTACCGCCATCAAAGATCCTCAAGGCAGGATAACATACATCAAGACATCAATAACATATTTAGAGACTTTTATAATAAGCTATACCACTCAGATAATGAATCAAATGCATCAAACATTAACTCATTCCTTGATGATATCGACCTGCCTAAACTTTCCACAGAGCAGGCTACCACATTAGATCAATCACTTACTCTATAAGAACTCAAGAAAGCTCTCTTCTCTATGCTCAACAATAAATCACCCACCCCTCACCTCCAATTATAGACCCATCATAATAGTGATTTAAAGATTATTAGTAAAGATAAATGAAAAAGTAATCTGTTCATAATTCACCAAACCAAACAGTCTTTGTCAAGGGCAGACACTCATCCAGCAACATGTGCTGTTTATTCGCAGGGCTTCTGTGTCCTTCTGCGTCCCATGGAGGTGGTGGCCCGTCATGCCGGGGGAGGTAAGGCGTTCCATCTGGTCCTGTGACGCGGGGGCCTGAGCCTGGCTGGGTGTGCTCGGTGCTGGGCTCACTATGTGGCCTCCCTCGGTGGGGGGCTGACTCCTGTTGTCACAGCCTGTGGGCTGCCAGGGTACCTGTCCTCTGGCGCTGTCAGTGTGCAAGGTGCTCGTTGCTCGGGGGGGCGGGCTGTGGGTGGGGGGGCTGTCTGCCGCCGTCTGTTCTGTGCTCCGCATGCTCGGCGATGCAGAGCTGCCCGGCTTGGCAGAGGGGCATGGCGGGACAATCTGTTTCCATGGCTGGTTGCTGAAGGTTGGGTGCCTCCAGGTAGGAGGTGGGCATGCTATGGCGCAGTCAGGTGCGGGCATTGTGGGATCTGCGTGGCCACTCCCCAGCCTTCTGCGCCCATGTGTTGACCTGGTCTCTCCCAGTGCCATAAGTCATGCTCAGTACATACACCACACAATAGGCCTACGGCTTGCGGGATGGGTGGGCTGCCATCTATGTGGGTGGGGATGTGGTGGGCGGCTGCCATCCTTGCCATCACACTCTTGCCCCGAAATTTTAATCACACTTATTTAAGCTTACAACACGTACACTCGCACCAATACTACTCTGAAAAGACACCCCATCCTCGACCAGACCAGGATCTGCGGGGCAGGGGTGGTGCGAGTGATTCAGGTTCGACTAGCTTGAAGGACTCGCACCCCCACAAGCCGCAATTTTAACCGCAGTTGCCAACAGCACACATTTCCGGGGTGGTGGGTCACTGGTTGGTCAGTGTTGGGGCATGGTTGGCTGTGGGGTGGCCTGGTGGGTCCCTTGCCAGCTGGGCTGGAGTCCTGGCAGCTTGTGCCTTGTGGCTTAAGGCGTGTTATGACCTGGGGGGGACCAGGCACCCCCGGGTGCCTGGTCGGCTGCGGTGGGGCGGGCCTCGCGTTGTGCAGGGCATGTGGGGGCATGGGCATCCTGCCGGATTGCAGGTGTGGGGTGGGCGGTTCGGGCGGGGCCTGTACTAGTACTCGTCGGAGACCCCGTCCATCTCCACATCCTCCGCTAAATGGGCCACGTGATCGTCATCGGAGTAGTTGGAGACCCCGTCCATCTCCGAAGGGCCATCTCCATCTCCTGGTTCTTCCGCTCTGTTTGGCCGTTGGACTGGGGGTGGTACCCTGAAGAGAGGCTGACGGTGGCCCCCAGGAGCGCACAGAACTCCCTCCAAAAGACAGAGGCGAACTGGGGACCCCGGTCAGATACAACATCTACCAGGAGTCCATCTGGATGGTCCCCCTCCCTACGACGTACCCCAGGAAGGAGACGGACGGGACGTGAAACTCACACTTCTCCGCCTTCACAAAGAGTGAGTTCTCCAGGAGGCACTGCAGGACCGTCTGGACGTTGTGGACGTGCTCAGCTTGGGATCGGGAGAAGATCAGGATGTCGTCGAGGTACATGAAGATGAATTTGTTGAGCATGTCCCTGAGCACGTCATTGACCAGGGCCTGGAAGACGGCGGGGGCGTTGGTGAGACCAAAGGGCATCACCAGATATTCGTAGTGACCGGAGGGAGTGTTGAACGCCGTCTTCCATTCGTCCCCCTCTCGAACCCGGACCAGATGGTAGGCGTTGCGTAGGTCGAGCTTGGTGAACACCGTGGCCTTTCCAGGAGTTCGAAGGCTGATGAGATGAGGGGCAGGGGATAGCGGTTCTTGACCATAATGTCGTTGAGACCGCGATAGTCAATACAGGGGCGAAGCGACTTGTCCTTCATCTCCACGAAGAAGAAGCCCGCCCCCGCCGGGGATGAGGAGAGACGGATGATGCCCGCCGCCAGGGCATCGTTAATATAGGTGTCCATGGCCGGGGTGGACAGGGAGTACAGGCGGCCTCCGGGGGGAGTGGAGCCGGGCTGGAGGTCGATGGCAATATCGTACGACCTGTGCGGAGGAAGGGATGTCGCCTTGGCCTTGCTGAAGACCTCCCTGAAGTCGAGGTACTCGGCGGGGACCCCCAACATGTCGGGTGCAGAGCTGGAGCTGGTGGGTGGCTTAGGTGCGGCGGCTTGCTTCATGCAGACATGATGGCACGCAGGACTCCAACCCAGAATAGCCCCTGTGGTCCAGTCTAGGTGTGGGTTGTGACGCCGGAGCCAGGGGAACCCCAGGAGGAGAGGGTGACGAGGTGAGTGCAGGATGCAGAACTGTATCGTCTCGTGCTGGTTGCTGGACAGGAGCATGCGGATGTGCACTGTCTAATGGGTGACTGTCCCCAGGACGCGGCCATCCA
The DNA here is from genome assembly GCF_960531495.2 of Zeus faber. Classification (NCBI taxonomy): domain Eukaryota; kingdom Metazoa; phylum Chordata; class Actinopteri; order Zeiformes; family Zeidae; genus Zeus; species Zeus faber. The sequence continues at coordinate 8,824,700 of NC_137199.1, read as the reverse complement.
GGGCAGTGGCAGGTACCAGAGAAGACAGGAGAACTCGACCAACACCCAGCTGCCGTGCTAGGTTATCGTCGATGATGTTAACATCGGAACCAGAGTCAATTAGTATGGCGAGGGAATGTGAGCCTTGGGGCAGGAGCAGCCGAGCCTGGAAGAGGGGTGTAGGTTGGAGGGGGATTTGGAGGTGTGGCTCACCAGGACCTCCTCCCTCACTGGCGAGCCCGGCCCTTTTACCGGACACCCGGAAATGTAGTGTCCAGCTAGACCGCCGTAGAGGCAAAGGTTCCTCACCCGGTGTCTCTCCTTCTCCTCTGGGGTGAGCCTGGACCGGCCAACCCGCATGGGAGGGGCCTCACTTGTGGGTTGACGGGCCCGGAGGAACCTGGAAGACGGGTTGTTGGGCGGCGCTCCACTTGCCTCTGACGCCTCTCTTGCTGGCGGGCCTGGATGCATCGGTCGATACGGGAAGCAAGCTCAATGATGCCATCGAGAGAGGTGGGCAGGTTGTGGGAAACTAGCTCATCCTTCACATACTCTGCTAATCCCATCAGGAACGTGTCAATCTGGGCTGCCGGGTTCCACTCGCTCAGTCGAGCCTGGGTGCGGAAGTCGATCGCATAATCGACCACGGAGCGGGACCCTTGACTGAGACCCAGGAGACCACCAGCAGCATCGGGACCTCGTGATGTCACCCCGAACACCTTGCGGAGCTCGGCGGCGAAAGAGGAGCAGGCTGGTGTGCGTCGTTCCCACTTGGCCGTTCCCCATAGCCGAGCGCGGCCCGTCAGGTGATTTACGCCACCCTGGCTTCCTCGGAGGCGAAGGTGTGGGGCTGCAGAGCGAAGAGGATGGAACAGTTCGTAATGAACGGACTACAGCCATCTGCGTCTCCGGCGTAGCGTTCTGGAACCCCCACCCGGGGCTCCAGGGAGTACCCAGGCTGGGCCGGTGCAGGTGCAGGGTGCAGGTGGGTCCGGGGAAGCAGGCGGTGGGATGAACTGACCAAGAGCGATGGCGAGCTGCTGGACCTGGGCAGCTAGCGTGGCGAGCCCTTGCTCCTGGCTAGCCGCTGCTAGCCGAACGTCCGCTATGGTGGAGGCTCGGACAGCCTCCTGGTGTTGGAGCTGTGACTCCACCCTTCCCAGGCGTGCCAGCAACTCGGGGTTGTGTGCTGGGTCCATTGTTGGCCAGTTTGTACTGTAACGGGTGTGGTTAGGACCCAATTGCAGCACAAAGGCAGGCAAGGATATTTGGTAATGTCTTTTATTTGTAGAGCGGACGGAAGACAGGCAGGGAGCAGGCAGGATACGTCGTCGGGGACAGGCAGGTTCGATAACGAGGAGTAAAGACAGAAGGCAGGCGGGGGGGCAGGCAGGGTACGTGGTTGGAGCGAGGCAGAGTCGGTAGCGAGGAATCAGTCCGGAGAACGCTGGAGAGTCTGGTGTAAGCATCGAAGACAAACTGGCAATGGGTGACTGGTGAGAGAGGCATATATAGGGGTTGTATTACAGATCGGGAACAGCTGTGTGCGCAGGTGAATGGAGTTGGACTAATGGGACAGGTAAGGAGGGGGAGGGGAAGGTAGAAGAAGGCGGAGATCATGACACAACCATGTCTGTGGGTTCAGAGATTGTCGTAGACCAGACACTTTTACACTTTCAAATGCCAAGAAGAAAAATAATAATAAAACTGCAGGCAGCAATACCTAGGATCCAGGTTAGTTGTCTTAGGTATGTATTACTTTTTTCTGGGTTCTGTGAAATGCAGCACAAATGACAAAAGTTACAAACACCGTGGACTTAGGTCTGGACCAATCAACGTGCGCTTTCGTCAATGCATGTTGCTCTTCTGCCGTTAACTTTAAATATCCCTGAAGAAGGGTGTTTTAAGAATGATGATCATTCCCAAATGATGCAGTGTGGATACAAAAGAAAAGGTCTGTTCCCCCAATGGTTCTAAAAACTTTCTTTCTTTATCTCTTTCTTTGAAAGATGATAGGTTCCGGGGTATTGTAAAACTCAATGCAAGTTACAGTTTTCTGAGTTTCTTTTAAACGCAGCCCCCCGAGATGAATGGAATGGAGCAGGGAGGGAAAGGAATAAAAAGAAAAGCAGAAAAGCGTACGAAGCAGCTACGCTCCAAGTAGGAAAGACCCACACAAAGGTAAATGATCTTTCTTCACCATCTGTGCGTACTCACAAGTGGCTTGAAGAGAATGACTTACGACAGACAAAGCTTGGACTTATATTACGTAGGATGATGATGTCACAAAGTGGGCCGCCCCTGAAACAAATTAAATTATGACAGTTTTTCGCTAATTTCTACTCCAAAGGTAGTTCCATATTGATCAAACTCGAACAGCAAGATGTTTGAAACGTCCATTCTAACAAGTCCTCAACCATATTTGTGCGTTCTGCCATTGTCGTGTTTGAGATACTTTTAGCCTGATCCAATCCGAAGGATCCAGCCCTTCCGTTTAGTTTAACACTGCTTTGATGGTTAGTTAAAGAGTGTGTCCGGTGCATCCAAGGTGGTGGGGAAACTGCTCACAGAGCTACATTGCCAGATTCGTGCTGCCTGCGTTGTCATGAATGGTGCAAAAAACCACCGGGTCCGACTCCTCAATCGTTTCTTTCAGCTTCTGGGCAATATTCACAGCGGTGGGTCTCTCAAGCCTGATGGTAAGCAGTACTCTTGATTTAAATTCCCAGGAGTCTGTAATGTAGTGAGTGGTTACCGTAATATATGGATCCATAGTGCAAGATGTCCTGAGATCAGTAGTGATTGAGACACTTTTATCTTCAATCTGCTTGGCAATCTTAGCTCTTATAGTATTACTGGTGTGTGATAGATTTCCAAAGCGTAAAATGCGATCAGATTTGATAGGCCGGCTTGAAAAACCTGATTATGTCCCTGAAGCCTTCTCCATAAAGAGCAGAGTGGTCGAATTTCATTGACAACGAAGCTGACAAGTAAGTCTGTTATCAGCTGTCTAATCTTGTCCGTGACTGGACGTTTGGAAAAATCACTGTGGTGTGGGGGTGGTGTGATGTAAGCAGCCACACCTGTTAATTAATTATGACAATACATAGCCGAATTAAAATATAAATGCAAATACATCTTTGACTAATACAATAATTATTGTAAATCTGATGACATTGACAAAAATTATGTGGTCCACGACTAATAATGCCTTTGTGGCATGGGTTAGTCAGCACCCGGTCCTCCAGGTTGGGGGTTGGGCGTGGGGTTAACAACCTCACCCCGTAAAAAAAAGCACGTTACGGAAACGACGAGAAGAAGCCATTCTGGTAAGGAGCAAATGGTGGGGGCTCGTCGCCCAATGTTCCAGAAGGAACTGGAGGAACAAACTAACTAACGACTAGTTGACTGCTGCCAACAGCACCAACTAGTGGTTATAGTAGTCGACTACTCGACTACTTGGTGAAACCCTTATTATACATATATCAACATATATATATATATATATATATATATATATACTGCCTGTATGCATACACAATTCGGACACAACATGATATGAATGTAGGTATGGAGCTCATTACTAGACATTTATATAACAGTGGCACAAGGATAGGAGAGAGGGAGGGGGAGAGAGGAAGAAGAGCTAGTTGTTAAAACCCATATTACCATGGGAACAGAGAGCCACTACCATGACACAAACAGCACCTATTATTGTCTATCTGTTACTTCATTAGAGAGAGAGATGTGTTATCTACAAAATAAAAATAATAAGTCCACTCTAGGGCACAGTCTGCTTGTAACCACCTCCAGACATCTTGAACTAATCTTAAACTTGTTTTAAACTCTGGGAAAACAAAATAAAAGGTAATATTTCCAGAAGAACTCGTACTGTAAATCTCCAATACACACTTAACAGTCATGGAATTTAATTTGTACAATGCAGGGAATGCTAAGGACAGCAAAACTTTGCCCAATCACAAAAAATTTTAATTCGATTTATTGGCTTCATACCAGAATCAAGCAACTTTCTTTTTAAGAATAGAGGAAAATAATCATGCTACCTACTATTGCACCCTCTATTACTTCTGCAAGGAAACCTATGTCATCTTGAATTAAAAGTCACCCACTCCTCCCCATGATTTACTAGTTTTCATGAATGATATTTTAACAATTTTTATGATTATTAAAAGTGACATTCCGTCAGATTAACTCACCAATTTTATATATATTTTTTTTAGCTAGTACCTTGTAAAAAACAGCCATTCAATTTATTTGCGTTATGCCTGTGCTTCTCTCTATGCTGATTGCCATTATTGGCGGCGGGATTCGCCAATGACTATAAGGACATATGTGACCCACTGAGGCAATACCCACTATGTTGCGCATTTCGAAAATCGCCAGGAGCAGCCAAATAAGTTGAAGAAACATTTTTAGAAAGAAAATTTGATTTTTGTGTTCCTTTTTGTTTTTATTTATCTGTAAATGTATTTTCAAAACCGAGTTTGATTTATAAATAGTAGAAAAATGTTAAACTGTGGAATTAAATATTCCAGTTAGATTACATTGGGAAACACAGTTCACTTACTGAGATGCTGAATAGCGCTGAACAACGCCGATCAATCATTTCCTTTAAAGCGACCGTCCAGGTGAAGATCATTGCTCCCTATTCCATGTGATGTGAAGTCACAATGTGAAACCGTTTTGATAGAATTCAACCTTTAAATTACTCTTATACACACACAGAGACAATATTGTGTAGTGGGCTTATGGGTGGGTAGAGGAAGATCTAAATCATATCGCAGACCTTAATCTGACCAGTGCGATAGATCCAAGTCAGTGTAAGCAGTGCGTACTGGACTTTATTTTCTGTGATGATATTCAGTTATCCGACAGTGATGCTTAACCTTATACAGGCGTTATCCCGGACTTGGAGAACCTTTCAAACAACGGATTTTAACCTGAATGCAACAATGAAACAGAAAATTTTCAAGAACCAAAGTGTGGAGAAAAAAAATTAACAGATATATTGTGACATTAACCTAGATTAAAGCTGTATTTTAGTATACTTGTTAAAAGTGTGTTCATGGTCATCAGAAATAGCAAAAAATACATGAAAAACATAATTTTAATATATATAAGGACATACTGTATGAAGTAAAACTAAATTGTGATAACGTCTTCATATTTGGAAAATATGTATTTTGACATTTGAACTTGCAGTACATGTTCCTGTTTATCTGTGCAGGTGCATCCAAGAGTACGTCTCTGTTCGTCCATTTGTTTGTATTTTTCGGGTAACATGAGTGTTATGCATTTATCTGTTTTCGAGTTAGTGTGTGTGTGTGTGTGTGTGTCTGTGTGTGTGTGTGCATGTGTATGTGTATGTGCATGTGTCTGTGCATGTGCATGTGCATGTGTATGTGTGTGTGTGTGTGTGTGTGTGTGTGTGTGTGTGTGTGTGTGTGAGAATGTGTGTGTGTGTGTGTGTGTGTGTGCGTGTGTGTGCGTGTGTGTGCGTGTGGGCGTGTGTGTGTGTGTGTGCGTTGACCAAGCTCAAAGAACCCAGACACCGGCGTCATAGCGCTGAAAAGAGGCCATCAAAGTTATACCGCAAGCTGCTGAAGTAAAAAAATGTCATTTCAGCCCCCTCCCAAACACGTATTCATATGTTAAACACACAGTGTTTGGAAAAGCAGGCAGCAACACTATCACTGGGGTTCAAAACTGTCAACAACGCAAAGGCAAAGAAATTGGAATTTACGTTATTCACCTCACAACACCACCACTTCCATTAAAATTTCCACTCGATAGGCAGTAAAGTTTCCTCCGAAAAGTGTGTTTAATGTCTATGCGAAGATAGCATTTTCTTACCAGAAAAAAAACAACCCATGAAGATATGTTATTTTGAAAAATGTCAATTTACACTATTCACGGGCGTGTGGTTCTTCAATGTAATCTAGCTGGGCAGATATGCCGCATACAGCACAACAGGACAATGGGCTAGTTGAACGGCTCCTGGTGAGGGAGTCGTACTTTCCGTGTCAGACTCATCGTCAAAACTCAAGAGTGGCAAATACCGTCCAAAAAACATGTGCTTCAAATGAAGTGTAGCCCAGAGACCCCGGTGTTGGGTTACCTTTTGCAGATTAGGAAATGTGCCCAAAGCCTATGAAGTGGCAAAGAATAACTGCGTCTGTGCACACACAGCAGCAATACGCCTCGATTGTTTGACCTATTATGCTCCTTTCCACAAGTTAATATAGGTCTTTAAGTCCCCAAAGCATGTTTGTGTATTTTTTTGCTGAAAATACCACTCAGATTATGCATTCCAGCCATTCTAACATGCGTACAATTCACCCTGTTTAAACATTTCAGTGGAAGGAGCTACCCCCACCCCCCCCCCCATTGACTCACAGCAATGGGGTTTGAGCACAAGTTTGGGTTTGGGTTTTGTTAGACCACCACCGGCCTCATGTAAACATCGGAAAATGTAATAAATATATCTACAATAAAAATACTATTTTTTATTGGTTTTGTTTGGAGAAACGCACAGTTGATCAGATGGAGCAGATGACCATATGAAGAAATCCATGACAAGCTTACGTCAGCTTGTGCAGACAGCAGAAAAAACCTTTTGAAAACTGAGCATTTAGAAGCCTGAGCGTTTGTTCACAGCGATTACTTTGTCATTAGTTTATCTCATTATTTGACTCTTTGGCCGCGTCTAATATGAACATCAAACATTGTAAAATTATATTTATGGCAGAAAATAAGAAAAAGTGTAATTGGGCTCCTTTAACATTCAGGCTAAATAGTGATAATGATGTATGTAATACATGTTTATTGAGTAATATTTCCTATTTCTTCGTCTTCCGTCAGGAAACCCACCCTGGTCATGTTCTACCGCAAGGCTTTTAGCATTTTGGCATTTTGGATGTTTCAGCATATTAGCCAAAACGGAAGCTTCAATTTAAGAAAAAAAGTCTGATTTGTTAATTAGGATGTTAATTAGTATTAACAATTAATCAAACAATTTAAAATACCTTCCTCGAGACAAAAAATTATCTGAGATTAGAATCAGGACCTCCTAAAATATAGCTTGCAATGAAATTAATAATATATATATATTTTTTTTTAAATTGGATTTGTATTTGGAATTGGATTCACTGGGTTCAACTTCTTGTAGAACTCAAAAAATGCGACCGGATTCAGAAATGAGCCTCTAAACTGCACTTTTTTGTTCAGTATAATACACTGGTTATTTAGCAAAAAGTGAAACTGAACTGAAATATGTTTCTAAAATGATAACCTGATTGAAAAAAAGTCAGTGGAGTTGGAGACTAAAATCAAAATGGTCAAGAGCCTCACTAAATTATAAACCATTAAAAAATAATATGAAATCTCAAAATAGTATAGTAAGCAAAACTAATTTGAAAATGTTGAACGAAAAACCGCCTTGGTTCCTCTCTGCAAGTGCATCCTGTCAGAGGGGGCTTTTATTTTCTCAACCCGTGAAGCCCATCTCTGTATCCTATGCAATTAATTAAGGGGGGGTTCACAGCAATGGGGCTTCTATGGATGAGAAGCAGGAACGTTTGTATTGGATTCCAGGCCTGTTAAGAGGGGCAGCTTCTAAAACCAAAAAATAAGGCAAGATCATGGACTCATGTGGTGCAACACTTAAATCCTATTCGCAACAAGTCCTTAAGTGTCTCTCTGGGGCTTCAGGACTGCGTAGCACCTCAACCACCCCCTGCCGTGAGAAGATTTAAACCGCTTCTTTTTTGTCGGTTGTGAACAGCCTGAATGATGTGGAGAGAGAGACAGAAAGAGAGAGAGAGAGAGAGAGATAGAAAGAGAGAGAGAGAGGAAATATGGTGGATAAAGATGAATAGAACAGTCAAGCTCCCTTTCACATGTCTGAAATGTTCTATTTTAGTGAGAAAAATGGAGGCCCTGACCTTTGAAATTGCTCTTCATCATCACTTTCGCACAATCAATTGAGAACAATTGCATGGCGATCAAAGTTCTCAAAACAAAACAGTGTGGAATACTCCACGCCTCTAGCTCATTATCTCAAAGCACCCGTATAAGAATTTTTGATTGCTCTCATATGCAAGTCATGCAAATGTAAGTGCAATGAACTACAATTGGACTTTACAATGCATTATGCATATGCATGCTTAGCATAATGTATGTTAGATGTGTAAATGAAAATTGATGCAAACGGGAACAATAACCATCATAAGCCAATCAATCAATCAAACTTATATATATATATATATATATATATATATATATATATAAAATGTAATTTACCGTGGTGTATTGCTGCACTGTAAAAAATGAAAAGTGATCGCATTTGAAGTTCATGCCCTCACATTTCAGAGCAACCAATCACCAATGCATTTGAATTGAGTTTACTATAAGCGAGGGCACAACTACATTTTAGAAAGTGTTGGATTACAGAACATTAAAGACATTTTTTAAGCAAATGTATTGTATTTTCTGTTTAACATAAAGGTACGTGTGAAACTTGTGAAAACATTTGGCAGAAATGCAATTCAGTGGCATGGTGACACAGTGCTTGCACTGCTACCTCACAGCACGAAGGTCCTGGGTTCAATTCCCACCTGGAGCGCTGTTGGCACTGCTCTCTGGTGGGTTATCCTCTGATTAGGGGCCTTTCTGTGTGGATCTACCACCTGGAATTGGTCCCCGGGTGCGGACGTAGTGAAGGCTGCCCACTGCTCCTGGCTGTCCCCTGGAGGAAGGATGGCTGGGATGAGAGAAATGCAGATGCCTAATTTCTCAAACCACCACTCCCTGTGTGTGTTTGTGGTCATCACCACTCTCTGCATGCATGTATTGAGTGCAGTGCATCTGTGAGACCAGTAATAAATGATTCTTCTTAAATGACATAAGGGCCAATTTGTGTTTGAAAATGGATGTCAGTGGCTACATTGCAGTGCTGCGTCACAGCAAGGTCCTGGGTTCGATTTGCACATGGGGCACTGTTGGCACCGTGCTCCGGTGTTACTGTATCTCCCAATTTAGGGCCTTTCTGTGTGGCGTTTGCTTGTTCTCCCCATGCTAGGATCGGGTTTCATATAAGGTTGTTCCATATAACATTGTAAGAACCCCCGCTAAAAACATGCAGAAGAAACATTATCTGACCAGCAAAGGACACTGAAGTTGGTCCCCAGGGGCTGTAAGCTTCCAACCGTTCACCGCTAATGGTTTGCCCCCCAGAGGTAGGACAAGCTTTGATGGGAAATAAAGAACACATTTCACAACCTCCATTAATTATGTGTGTGTATCCACGTAAGCATGTTTTGTTGTGTGTGCAGTGACATAATAAAGACGAGCTAAGCTTGTCCAGTTTCTTTCATTCTTGTGTTTGAGTACTAAGGATGCAACGGAACATGGTATGTTATCGAATTGTTAGGTACGCCCCCTAATGTTCAATTTAGTAATATTCAATCCAATAGACCTGAACCGCGGTATTACGGTATCACGGTAGAAGTCCACTAGATGTGTTGCCCTAGTGTACTGGTGCGGCTCGCAGTTGCTGCTTCCTATTAACTCCACTGTTGCGTCTCCACCGGCAAGGTCAGTCGTGCAGAGTCTGTGCAGAGCCGTGCAGCATTTCGCTATTTTTGAATTTAGAGGTCGAACAGGAACTATCCAAGTGGGACAAATTTGGGAACTAAGTTTCTCCTGTACCACTCCCTGTTCCTGAAATTGTAACTGCTGTGGGAAAACCATTTTGCTCAAACAAACCCAACCAAGACCGGATCCTGCCAAGCAGAGGGAAAAAAAACACTAGCTTATTGCCATGTTAATGCTTATATACTGCATTGTATCAGGGCTTTTTAATTATTTAAACTTTAAACAGCCCCAATTGCAGGGGGCAGTTTGTCTTTTTTAAAGTCCAAGTGCTTGGCTGCTTGGGCTGTTTTGGCACTGCACCAATCCAAAGGCGATTGTGCCCGGTCAGTTAAGCACGCTGATCTGTCGATATCATGGAAATTTAAACTCTGGCCTTGAGAGGCCTGCTGATTCATTCAGTCTGCCTCTCTCTCGAAAGCTTTGTTGCGTTCAAACAGCAGAGACGGAGGGACAATTCTTTTGTATAGAGCAATTACACCTCAAATTTCCTGAACGGTGCGGTCGACTGTTAACACAAATGGCAAATTTCACAATTCACAGCAGGGTTCACCACAGACCTCCCACTGAGTGTCTGTAATGTGCGGTGATCAAAGTCGAGTTGGGACGATTTGCAGATTGACTTTGTCTCAAATACTGAAACACACAAAACAGGTACTGATACAAGAATCTCAAACGATTCATTCGTTGCAAAAAAATCTTTTAAGTGACTCAGGAGTCACTCTTCCAAAAGAAACACTCATAAAGAGCTGAATTTTCATCATTATATCCAGGTATATGTGACCTTCTATGCATGTATGATCATCCACAGAAACACGTAGGCTTCCAACATACGTACAGAGCGATGCCTTGCAGGATATAAACTGAACTCGCCATGAACTGACACATACACACACACGGCAAATAAAAATGGTGCCGCGCGAGTGGCGGCCTGTTACAGCAGCTCCTGCTCACTCATGAGCTTCTTTTAACTTCTTAAGTCTTTAATTCTATTTTTTAAGTTATTTTTTGTGTATTATTATATCTAAACACTGTTTGCACTCATGTAGGGCCAAATTGCATGTTTTGCTCTGGTTCTTCTTCTTTTTTTAACTTTTTAGGAAATTCCGTGCACAGCCCTATTGTTTACAGCGGGGATCAGCTGTTTGCCCTCCGCAAAACAGAGGTGCTGCCCCAGGAGAGACCCGATGTCCCCCGAGAGCTGAGGAGGAGGAGGCAGGGGAGCCGGGCTGGGGCTCTGTGTCGTTCCCGGAGGAGACGCTACAGGTCTGTTATCATCAAGATCTCTCCCCAACAAGAGTTAACAGTGCTGACCCGGCTCCAGAGGGAATATCGTGAGTGCAGCATCATGACGTTTACCGAGACATGGCTAACCACGCTTACTCCGGGTGCGGCTGTTTCCCTGGACGGATTTCATCTGCTGCGGGCGGACAGGACAGTGGAGAGCGGTAAGAGGAAAGGAGGTGGGCTGGCTGTGTTTGTGAATGATAGATGGTGTAACCCCTGGCACATCACTGTCAAGGAAGAACATTGTTGTAAGGACATCGAGCTGTTAGCTGTTAGCATGAGGCCGAACTATCTCCCGAGGGAATTTTCGCACGTCGTTATGAACGCGGTGTATGCCCCCTCCTCTGCTAATGCCGAAGCGGCCGCTGATGTCCTGCACTCAGCTGCGAGCAGACTGCAGACACAGCACCCACATGCCGTCCTCCTCATCTCTGGGGATTTTAATCATGCCTCTCCGTCCTCCACTCTGCCCACTTTCTCCCAGTATGTGACATGCCACAACAGGGACAATAAAACACTGGACTTATCATACGTCAACACCAAGGAGGCATATAACTCATCCCCCCTCCCTCCCCTGGGAAGATCAGATCACAACCTGGTTCATCTCCTGCCTGTGTACAAACCTCTCAGGTTCAAGCTGAGCTCAGGCTCAGTTGTGACCCGCAAAGGTGAAAAGGTGGTCTAAAGAGACTGAAGAGGCTCTGAAGGACTGCTTTGACTCTACTGTGTGGGAAGAACTCTGTGCTCCTCATGGGGAGGATATCGATGGTCTCACTGACTGTTTCACGGAAGACATCTACTTCTGTGTGGAAAACACTGTACCCACCAGGACTGTACGGTGTTTTCCCAACAGCAAACCCTGGATTACTCCGGATGTAAAGCCTCTCCTCAAGGAGAAGAAAAGGGCCTTTAAATCAGGGGAGAAGGAGGAGCTGAAGGAGATACAGAACAGCTGAGGAGGAAGATCAGAGAGGGGAAGGACAATTACAGAAGAAAGATGGAGGACCAGTTGCAGCAGAAGAACACCAGAGGAGTCTAGAGGGGCCTCAAAACCATCTCGGGCCACAACAAACCGGATTCCCAGGCTGTGGGGGATCAGAGGTGGGTGAATGATCTCAATTTGTTTTACAATAGATTTGATCAATTACCTACCCCTCCCCCGTCCTATGCCCCTCTGCTGCTACCTTCAATACTCAGCTCACAGCCACCCAAACCCCCCCCCCCAATCTGTCCCTCACTACCATCCAGGTGAGAAAAGAGCTCCGGAAGATGAAGGAGAGGAAGGCTGCAGGTCCGGACGGCATCAGCGCCAGGATCCTGAAGACGTGCAGACCAGCTCTGTGGGATTGTAGAGCAGATGTTCAACATGAGCCTGAAGCTGGGGAGAGTGCCACAGCTGTGGAAGACCTCCTGCGTGGTGCAGAAAATCGCCAAGGACCTCAGCAGCTACAGGATCATGTTCTTTGATTTCTCAAATGCTTTCAACACCATTCAGTCTGTGCTCCTGAGGGACAAGCTGCAGCACACAGGAGTGGACCATCATCTGTCATCCTGGATCCTGGACTACCTCACGGACCACAGTATGTGAGGTCTCAGAACTGCGAGTCTGACATGGTCATCTGCAGCACGGGGGCCCCGCAAGGAACGGTCTTGTTACCTTTCCTCTTCACCCTCTACACTGCAGACTTCATGCACAGCTCAACCAGCTGTCACCTGCAGAAGTTTTCTGATGACTCTGCAACGGTTTGCCTCATCAAAGATGAGGACGACAGGGATTACAGAGAACTCACCATGGACTTTGTGGACTGGTGTCAGTGGAACCGCCTCCAGATCAACGGGGGAAAACCAAAGAGGTGGTGGTTGATTTTCGCAGGTGCAGACACTCCGCCCGACACCGGTGAACATCCAGGGAATGGATATTGACATTGTGGGATCTTACAAGTACCTGGGTGTTCACCTGAACAATAAACTGGACTGGACTAATCACATACATGTACTTTATAAGAAGGGTCAGAGCAGACTCTTCTCAGAAGACTTAGGTCCTTTGGAGTGCAGGGGGCTCTCCTGAGGACCTTCTTCAACACCGTGGTGGCATCAGCCATCTTTTATGGAGTGGTCTGCTGCGGCAACAGCCTCACAACAGCTGACAGGAAGAGACAAACTGATCAAGAAGGCCAGCTCTGTCCCGGGGGGGCCCCTGGACCCAGTGCAAGTGGTGGGAGAAAGGAGGATGATGGCTAAGCTGTCATCCATGATGGAGAACGAATCCCACCCCATGCATGACACTCTGACGGCACCGGAGAGCTCCTTCAGCGATAGGCTGCTTCACCCAAAGTGTGGGAACGAGAGCTATCACAGGTCCTTCCTTCCTGCGGCTGTCAGACTGTATAACCAACACTGCAGCCAGTAGATCACACACACACACACACATACACATAAACACACACACACACACACACACACACACACACACACACACACACACACACACACACACAAACACACGCACACAACTGTGAAAAAAATTAATGTGTAATTTTTTTTATATTAAAAAAATAATACTAAAATAAAGAAAGTGCAATCCCTGATGTGCAATATGTCAAGATATGTGCAACACACTTAGTACTATTCATGGTGATTTTTTTATTTTTTATGTTTCTTTATATTTTATATTGTTTATAGTGTGTACCTTGATATGCTCTCTATTTTCTGCTGTCCCCTTTTTGCTGCTGGAACGATGTAAATTCCCCCATTGTGGGACAAATAAAGGTTTATCTTATCTTATCTTTTCTGATCTTATCTTATCTTATCTTATCTTATCTTACATAGTCACCAAAGGTAAGAGATATAAAATCACATGATCGTTGAAATAGTCGTCACACGGAGGGGCTCACAAGTTACTGTAAATGTTAAGGATCGAGTCTTAAAGCGCTCGCTCAGCCTCACCCCCCGCTGGAAAGCTGCTCAGGTGAGCTGCGTTGGCTTGAAGGTGCTGATGCGGGTGTTGTTTGGTATTCAGCCGGTCCTTTCATGTCTGTGTGCAAAGGATGTGGTGTTCATGGGGGTTGGGGGTTGGGGAAGATTCTCCAGCTTTGGAAGAAAAAGCACATGCTCTTGAAACAGAACTGAGTTACCTTGTTGTCAAGCTTGCCAACGGGGAGCGATACAGATCTTTTAGCGGAGTGAAGCCGGTCTCCTCAGACGCTTAAAAAAGACACGGCTATATCTGAGGAAAACCAGACAAAAAAAAGTAAAGCTTGGAAGAAAAGAATGTCCTGCTCAAGTAGTCGATCAAAGACAACGAGAACAATGGGACCACATCAATGACATTTCCTGGTTGTCGGCAAAGTCCACTGTTTTATGAGGACACCTCCATTAATCCCTAGATTTTGCAGGAATTCAAGTCAAGGTGGACATTGCCGTCGAAAGGGTGAAATAGTTGCTCCTCCTGTTTTAGAGGGACCAGATGGAAGTAAACTTCAGACGAAGATTGGAGACGGATTGGAAACAAAATAAGGAAATGTTGTGAAGGAAGGTTGAAAAGTGACTGGAAAGCAAAGAGGACGAAAGAACAAGTGAGATGGAGAAAAAAGCAAAAGAGCAAACCAGGCCACAGTGGGAAATAAAAGGGAAATATTCTGCACCTCAGGGCTGGCTTCTGAAAGCCCTATGCGTGCTAGTCAGCCATGTTCCATACCATAATGCACCCACACACACACACACACACACACACACACACACACACACACACACACACACACACACACACACACACACACACACACACACACACACACACAAATTGCCACAGAGAAGAAGAGCCACACTACGGGCAAGCGGTCAACGCATCACAAAAGGGAATGACTTTGATGCAAAGTCCAAATGCCCGCTTTCATCTTCCACTGGGTGTGGGCGGTGTGCATGTGTGCGTGGAAACCTCCATTCATTTATATATTTGTGTGTATGTGTGTGTGTGTGTGTGTGTGTGTGTGAGAGAGAGAGAGAAAGAGAACAGATGGGAGGAAAACCAGAGTGGGAAAGTTCCAGTGCGCTTGGCCAACGAGAGAATGTCAGAAGAAAAGGTGTGTTTATGGCCAAGATGCCCAATGTCCGGAAACCTATGGTTTTGCCCCCGAGGTTCAACTCATCGTGCTAAACAGTGCCATGTCTTCCACTGTTTAACTCAATTGGACGATATATTATAGTGTATTTCCTAAAATATAAACCAGTGGACAAATAAAAACCGGGCCTCTAATAAATGACAGGGGTGTGGTCTACACAAACAAATACAAGCCTGCCTCAAATACAGACCAGGGGAAAAACTTATTGGAGCTGCGGTGCTGTTCTGGTGCGGAGCCCCGCTCCTAAACAAAGCAAATAAAAACAGTGTATTTTTGTTGTAGATGTATTTAATTCACTCTGTTTCCTGCTGCTGTGTAGCAGATCGCAGATTGCTTCTTAGGATGACTGCCCTGCTCTAAGTGCTTCGCTCTCCAGCGCTTCAAGTAGGAAGTGGTGCATTCAAGGAGAAACTGTTAAAAAAAAAAAGTGTGAATTTTAGGGGAGCTAGTAGCGCTCTCTTTTTTCACCAAACATGTATTTGCATGGCATAACACCCCGACTGATGTTTGATTTTAAGTTCATACTAAAATATGATCAAATATTTTTAAACAGAGGCGAACTATTTCACTAGCTGAGGAAATACGTAATCTAATCGCAATATACAGTATATAACAAGAGTGGGTAAACAGGGAATCTCACACTGCTCAATACTCAATAGTTGTCTTTCATCGTGCGAGTGAGGAAGGTAAACCTCTCAACGCAAGATGGTTTCCAATGTGGATCCAAATTCTGTTAACTCTTTTTGCTTTATTTAATGCTGAAATATATCGTTCATTGTTGCGCTCTTGTGTCTTCACATTAAGTAATTAGTAATTATGCTGTTTGTCTGTAATTTCTATCAATGTCTGAAATGGCTTCCCAGTTTCAGTGAGACTGCTTGGTAAATTACAGGTAACTCCATTTCAGTTCCCGACCTCCATGACATTGGATGTCTGTCACTGTAAACTTGATTTACATTCCTGTGGATAACTGGTGGTTTTCTTTCCATTTGGCTGTTTTGCTGTTATTGCCAGAGCTGATTTGGATAAAGTCTGTTTGCTAAATGGGTAAATAAAGACATATCTGCCCTCTCTGCACCATTGCTTAACTAGCCCCAACATTGTTCACTCTCAAGGGTTCTTCCTTTTAAAGAGCGCTCTTGGAAAACATCAAGGTTGTGTAGGCAACCCCGAGGAGGGACCAGAGCTATTACTCATGAGACTGATCATCAGATCCCGTAATCAAATTGAAACTCTCACTGCATTCACGAATGAAAGGCAGAGGAAGTGACGATGCTGCGCTTCTATCCCGACCCTGCAGGTATATATCCTTCTGCTTCCTCCTCTTTTTGCCTCTTTTTGCTGCGCAGTCATAGATCTGGTCCCTCCTCAGGGAACTGTGGTTGCCTACACAACCTAGACGTTCCCTCTCACAGGGAGGTTCATGTAATAATGTAACCCCCGCTGGGGTGTCTGTCCCAGACATGTCAGTGGATGTGTGAGGAAAAATGCTTACGGGATACTTCCTGAAACAACTGCACACTCAGGTCTGTGCTTCACGGCATGTGGCAGAGCAGATCTAGTTACGTCCAACATCAAAACACACAAGCATATGAGGGGAGTTCCAAGACGCTGCACATATATCTTCCTTTGAGGCCTCCCCCGAACAGGACCAGAGAGAAGGTCACTCCCCTCGTGAAGCGTGCACACAGGCCCTGCAGGCTCTCTAATGGCTCCTATATGCCTAGTATATGACTTCCACCAGCCAATTAGCCAACCATTCCTTGGACAGAGGCCTAAAGTTCTTAGTGCATGCTGCGCCTAAAATGTGCATAAAGTGTTGAGCCTCTCCTGCTCCTCTAACTCAAAAGGCAGTGGAGAGAAGGCCGCCAACTCAATGACCTGCGGTAATGACCTTTGGGTTGAAGAAGCTTAAGGCGGAATGACCACTCTATCACCTCCACCCACAAACTGTATGCAGGATGGGTGGACTGACAACGACTGCAGCTCGCCAACCCAGTTCGCCAAGGAGAACGCCAGCAGCAAGGCCGTCTTCAGATAAATGATCTTGATGTCTGCAGCGTGTTGGGGCTCGAATGCAGAGCCCACAAGGCTACCAATAAGTCCCAAGAAGGAATTAGGGACGCTCGGGCTGGATGCAGGAATCGTATGCCTGCCATAAAGCAAGACACCAGTGGGGGACTAGACTAGTGTGAAGCAGTCCAAGCCCACATGACAAGTTGAAATAGCTGCAAGATAGACCATTAGTGTGGCAGCTTATTTCTCCTCAGCAAGCAGTTCCTGTAGGAACTGTAATATTAGCACTATTGGGCAGTCAGTGGGGGCGTGTTGCCACTGTTCCCACCACTGGGCAAAAATACATCACCTCAGTGAGTAGTGGGAGCGTGCAGAGGGAACCCTGCCGCTCTTTATAGAGGCAACCACTGCAACCACTGCATTTGCCCGAAGACGCCGTAGGCCCGGGCGCGGATGCCAAATCGTTCCGCGCCCCTGTATGAGTAGGTCTCGTCGGAGGGGAGCTCCCATGAGGGTCACACACATCGGTGAGTCACGGATCGCTGGGCAAATACAGAGCCACCAGCTGCAGTACCAGGTCATCCTTCCGCACCCTGTCCAGCACCAGCTGGATGATTGCCACAGGTGGAAAAGTCTAGTGCGGCGCTTCTGACCATGGGTGGGCCAATGAGTCCATGGCCAATGGTGGCTGGTCCCCCATAGGGAGAACCATAACAGGTACTGTATCATCTCTCGCAACGTACAGGTACAGGTCCACCTCTATCCAGCAGAACCGCTTCCATTTCTCCGCCATCACCCAGGGGTGGAGGTGACTGTCACATGGGGGTTCCCCCTGGACAACCGGTCTGCCCCGTGGTTGATGCCGCCAAGGATATAGACCGCCTGGAGGGAGAGGAGGTCCTGCTCTGCATACAGCAGTAAACAGTTCGCCATCTGACACAGGGAGAGACCAGACCGCGCCCTGGGGATTGATGTATGCTATCGCTGATGTGTTGTCTGACCTTGTCAGAACATGTTGGTCCTTGAAAGCTGGCAGGAAGTGCTAAATTGCTCAAAGAACTGGGTGCAGCACTAATATGTTTACGTTGCACTTCGCCTGTGTTATCGTCCACCGCCTGCTGGCTGTTGCGGCACTGTAAATGACTCCCCACCCCATGGTCGATGTGTCCGTGATGATGGTGGAGAAAAATTAGCTATACACTCTCACCCCTGTGGCATAGCAGTGATATTGTTGCTTCCACACATTTTGTAAAGGACCGCGGGGCTAGAGAGACCAAACAGGAGGACGAGACGTTGTCGGGGCAGGACATCATCATTTCCTCTACATTTCAGGCATGAATGCAGAATGTTTCGATTGAATTATGTGATCTGACGATCTGTCCCATGGGTAATAGATTGCAGTCCCTGCGATAGGGAACACTGTATTTTTAAGGTGTCGCTTGGATTTTTTCATAAAGTCCTGCATTTCCAAGCAGCTAAAAGCAGCAGCAACATCACACAGTAAGTTAGTTAGGTACCAAGAACATTTTGTGCAGACCAATACAATTGAAAAGAAATTGCATAGTGATCCATGTTGTGACTGTACGCAATGAGCCTGAAGATATTCCCAATGCCGTGAGGAAGTGGGAAGTAAGGTTGATGCTTGGTTGATTGGTAGCTCCTTTTTAGGTCAAATGATTCGACACACGACTCCAAAAGGTGAGTCTATTTGTATCTGTGCCTGTAAAGAAAAATGTGCCTCTGAAATAAAGGATAGAGCAGAGTACGTTTGCATGTCTGACTGCATTTGAATCGGCACGTGACAAAACTGGCACAGCGTTGGATCTTTCATCCCAGGAATATTGCTGAGATCAGCCTCATCACATCACTTCAAGACAGAGAAATGAATTCACGCCTTAGTCAAATCCCGTTTATAGATTATTGCCAGGCACTTTTTACTTGTGTGACTCAGCCATTCTTAAATCGATAAGGGCTCCATAATTCTACTTTCAGGAGTTG